>NC_058139.1:21150883-21452351 GCF_011075055.1 Mangifera indica | reverse complement strand
TCCTATCTTTCAGCCACCGTCCCACAGTCTTCCCACCGCCTGATGTCGCAACCGGAGCTGCAGAAGCACGGAACACAGAGCTGGTATTAAACTGAAGATGGTGGAGGTTGTTGCCGGAGGCATTGTTATTGGGTCGACAAAGCTGCACAGAGTGAGCATATAACCTGAGGTTAATTGAATTCACTTAATTTTGGACATTCACATTTATTTTCTAATTATTTTGCATGCACCATAAAAAATAAGAAATTCAAAATTCTTTTTTCAGGAAACAAAATCAAATAATCATCAAAATCAATAAATTACTAAAAAAATAAATTCAGAATTTGCAAACGCACCGTATTAGTGTCAAGGTTAAACTAATTTCATGGTAATATTGTAAATTAAACTAAAATTGAGGCTAATTAGGAATGGAAAAAACATATATAGTTAGTAGTCTGTTTCCTTCGGAAAAGGGCATTCTCTTAATGCGACCTTTATCATCATTGAAGAATGGGAAACAGAGAAAAACAAGCTGCCATTTTGTTGTTGTAATTAAAGGAGGCTTTGGGTGTAGTGAAAGCCTGAGACATGTTTATTCTGACTCAGTAACTCAGTGGTTTTGTACCCAAAAAGAGAATTCATTAATAAGCTACCCTCAGTGAAGCAAAAAGCTTCAGAACAAACCTTGATATCGTCGATTTCGGAGGGAGAAACGGGAGGACTATCGGTCAGGGAGCCGCAGCTCTGAGTTCCGTTAAGAGGGCCGCTGCTGTGTGAGAGCCTTCCTGATGTGCGTGGAGACACCTCCTGCTGTAAAAACACAAAATCATTAAGTGTTATTTGACTGAGTCCTCATCATCAAGAATGACGACTCTGTGTTTTGTGTCTTTCAAGATACACAAAAAGTTAAAAAAATAATTAAAATTATCTAAGTTCAGTAAAAGATGTTGCTAGATGACAGCGTCTCAAACATTCTTCAACTCCCGAAGGAGTAGCTTTGAGTGGAGAAAAAAAGCTCCCTATACAAGAGCGCATGGTTCAAGTCTGCTCTGCCGATATTTAAAGATCAAGCTCTTAGTGGTTATGGACCCGTTCCTAATGTGTATTATATATAATAAAACCCAGAAGAGTTGAAGGAAACAAAAGAGATGATGAAAACAGCCAGAAAAACCCATAATTTAATCTGTCTACACATGGTCATGGTTGTGCTTTTCAACTTGTAACGCTTACCGACTGTGACATGATACGCTCCATGATCATCTGGGAAGTTTCAGAGGAAGCAAAAGAGAACGGGTTTCCTGAAACGGCGCCATTTTGGTCCTCCAGCTCGCCAGCTAAATCTTCCAGTATCACACTGCTTGATGTCTTTGTGAGAATCATTTGCGGGTGCTGTGGGACTAGAGCTTTAGACACTTCTGAAGCTGCTAGGCTCCATGAGCGTGAGAGGAACTCCATCGGCTCACGTGGCGTCTCCGGTGGCCGGAATAGTACTGGGTCGGGTCGCCAAGGTTCTGTTATTGGCAGAGGCTTGTCCATTTTTAAGTGAGGAATTAAAAGGTGTTTGGAAGTGTGACGGGGTGCGTAGGATAAGAGCAGGGGAATTACAGAGTGAGATGTTGGCGCTTTATAGAGAAGCCGAAAATGTATGTCTTGTTAAGATTCGGATATAAAATAATAAAAAAATAAAAATCGGCGTGGGGTAAAATTGGAAAAACAAATTACGTTCAGTTACATATTTGGGGCTGAATCACTCTTTCCCACCCAAATTTTGATGAAATGACAACATTCTATTTTAAGTTTAAAAAGTTCATTTGTCTACCTATTATTTGTTTTCCTAAATGAAAATAGTTACGTAGAAGAACGTGATGGTTATTTCACACATACCTTAAAAAATGGCATCCAAATACTTCCTTCTCACAATATCTTCCTCTTTTCAATCGTCACGCTGACCCAAACACTTCTTTTTTCTCACCGTTTTACTCACCTTTATTGGATTCTTTAAGCAAGTTGGTGATGGTTAGGATTAGCTCTACTCATCAATCATGATGACTTGAGCTTTGTAGCCCCATGGTACCATTTTCATAAATTTCCTTTATAATTCTGGACTTCCAACTCGACAATTTTTTATGAATTTCCTTCATAGGCCCAATCCAGTCTTTGAAGATCCATCAACAATTGCTTCCATGTGTCATAGCCAAGTTTCTCGTCAATCTGAAGCTTAGTGACAACAATGGTGCCCCAAAACAAATAGGTCGTGCCAACATTTTTTTTTTGGTTATGCGTTTGATTGCAATTTTGAAAGGGGGGAGATAATGGGTTTGGTTGCGAAGTTGAGAATGAGTTTAATTGTTGTTGTGACAAATATGAGATTTAAGTGTGTTATATTTTGAGATGGTGAATCAGTTTTAACTGATTGTTTGATTTTACACTGACTTTAAAGATGATAGTAGTGAAAATTTATAGGAAATGTGAGTTAATAGCTATTGATGGATGATTACTAGTAAGGAAGGAGAGGTGCGATAACTTAACGACTTATCATAGTAGGTGATGGAGGAGCAAAAGGGAGATGGAGCAAAACTATACATCTCATATTGATAAGATCAAAAAGATCCAATCAAGCCACAATCGATCACAAACTAGTAAATCATAGCAAAAACATTACCTATATAACTCAACTTATTTTTTATCTATATCTATTTTACTCATACTTAATCAATCTGGCCCAATGATGGGTGAGTTAAAAATTTTGCAAAACTAATGGGTGGGATTTATTTCAACAAAGTTTGGAGGGAACATAGTGATTCGGCCTATTTATGGTACGATCCGTGATCGTACGGTGGGATTTGATTATAATTGAGCACCGAGGGTACAGATTCAACAAAACGCATGCGGTTAAGGAGTAAGGAGGAAAATTTGAAAAAAATTTGTAGGGAAGACCAGTGGTTACTTTTGGTCGTTGGGTTGTTTTAATTAATTAATGAAAGATGCTGTCTGTCCGCTGTCAATGAAATTACTTCAAAGTCCTTTTTTCTTTAAGAGGATAATGACATTGGATACCTCACTGTCTAGCCCTTTTCTAATTGAAGTCTAAAGAAATTCACAAATTTAGATTTTATTTTTAGTACATAAATAATATATTATTATATATTTAAATAATTTTAAATTAAAAATAAAATAATATTTGATCATATAATAATATATTATTTATATATTTAAATTATATAAAAAATATATATATATAATTTTTTTTTATAATTATATTTGTCAGATGACTTTATAAATGAAAGTCGACGTTTTTTAGCACATTAATAATTCTTGTTTAATTCTTACGAGTTTGTCATTGATTGAAAGTTTAAACAGAGATATTTAAACCAAATCAAATCTAAATAAGGATAAATTCAAATTTAAAACAACTTGTTTGAGTTTAAATTTGAATCTAACTTGAGTTTAAATAGTAAAATTGAGGAGAAAAAAAAGAAAAATCGTTGGACAATAAGAAAAATTACGAGGGAAAAACAGTTCTAGTGTAGTGATGTCAATGAATACTAGATCATCGCTTGACAAAGTCCAACCACCCTGTTAAGAGCTTAACCACTAAACTGATAAACTTAAAAGAAACTAACTCGATAGCTTACTGTTAAAAATAATTTAATAGAATAGAGCAAGATTAAAAATAATGTGAGGGTTAAAATTAAAAACAAAAGGAAAAAGAAGTTGGCAAGAATGAATAATGGAAAAATGAATTTTAAAAAAAAATTAAAATAATATCATTTTAATACCTAAATCTAAAGTACGAAAATATCCCCTTTGATTTTTAATTAATTATCATAATACTGACAAAAAAACCCATTTTGTTTTAAATCTCTAACCTCTTCATTCAGGTTCATAATCCTAACAACCAAAAAAAAAAAATTTCATATAATTTTTTTACATCATATTAATGTGTTTTTTTTTGTCAAGTTCAACTCTTCATCTTCGTTATTCTTGGAAAAAGTTTTTTCCTTTACTTGTTTATAACTTTATCGTATTTGTAATTTCTTTAATGTTTAATATATGAATTGATTTGAGATATCGATCATTCATTAATCTTGTTATATATTTACTTGGTGGTATAATTATTGAATATGATGTATTATGTTATATTAGTTTTAATAGTCAATTAAATACTTTATATTTAAATTATTATATTTATTTTAACCAGGGATTATATAAAATATGCTAAAATTATTATTTATATAGTCATACTTTTATAAATATATTATTGACAATGTATCATATTAAATTCGTATATAAATATTTCAAATTTTTCTCGTATCCAACTTTTACGACTATTTTTTTACAAATTTATTTTTCACCTTTCCCCATATCATACTCATATAATTCTTGCACTTTTTTTTCCCTATATCGGCATTTACTAACTAAGATTTGATCACAAATACCTTGTGAATGAGATAAAGCTAATAAGCAATCAAATGGATGACAATCCTCAACTCAATCATTGACACACACAACTTCCACAATCAATACCAATATTTTCGTAAACGGTTCGACCTAGGTTTTATCCAATCAAACCACAAACCAAGATGGTTTGAATGGTTGGACTGTAGTCCAATTCAATCTAACTTTTAAAATGATTTTTCGGATTCAATTTTTCTTTCGAATGATTATTCATAATTCTAAAGATTATAGATGCCCTTCTAATAAAATTATATACTAACTTAAATAAAATAGTGTTCAAAATCAGTATCATAGCATAGTTACGGGGCTTAGATCAAATTCCACTGCTTTTGGTTCAGGCTCAGTGTACTTCTGTTTTTAGGTGTGTAATTTGGGCGGTGGGACTCGGAGGCGTGACTGGCTACGTCGTCATCTTCCTCTCTTCTCTCTGTGTCAGAATTCAGAAACATAACTACAAAAGGCTAAACGTTGCAGGCTTTTGGCTCTTCTTTTTCTTCCCTTGTTTTTAAACTCTTGTGTTTCTTCTTCATGAATCTTAGCAGTCGTACTACAAAGTGTTCCCCGAATTCACTACCGAAAATGGTCAAATAAATAGGGCTACGACCGTGAACGAATGAGAATGCCATCACAAAACCCAATATCAAAATGAGATTTTTCTCGATGGCCAAGAGACTTATTCCACTTAAATGACAAAATTTCACGCCTTAAATCTGAAAAAATTTAAAAACTCGTCTGTCAATTAAAATTTTCTAATAAGATTAATAGTGAAAATATTATAAAAATAAAACTTTTATTATATTTTATCTCTTAATTTACAAATTTAATAATTTTTTTATTTAATATTTAAAAAATAATCAGTCCACCTTATTATTTTTTTCTCTTGCATTATGATAATTATCTCCTTTCTGATTGTCAGAGTTTTCTCTCCCTCTTAGTCTTTCTCATTGCCCTCTCCTAGTATCTTTGTCAGAAAAACGAAGATAATTTGTCATCTTTGTCTTTAAATAAAATGACTAGGAAAGAAACCAAGAGGGAGAGACTAGTCGAGAGTGAGAGAGAATGTGGTCGAAGATGACAAACTTCATTGTCTTTAATGACTTTAAAAAATCTTAAAGAGAAAATAATCACTTTTTAAAATTTGAATAGGAGAAAATTATTATATTTTTAAATTAAGAAGAAAAATGTGATAAATTTTTAGTTTTTTTTAATATTTTCAACTAAATAATATTTTTACCCTTAATCTAAATAGTAAATTTTAACCAAATAGTAGGATTTTAGGTTTTTTAAAGTTAACGGATGAAACTTGTTTCTTCAGCAAACATTGGGTGGGAATAAGAATTTTGGCCTTTCTTAATACTAAAACAAGTCCATAGAAGGTTGTGTCAAGTTAATCATAGATTCATAACCCACCGCAGTCTTGGCAGATTAATTTGAAATTTACATCTTGAAATGATGAACACAAGTTGCCCTACTCGAGCTCAAGAACCTCAACTCCACAGCACACGTTATTAATTATGATGTGAAACAGTGGACTAATTTCAAGCTTATATCAGAAAACCCTGCAATGGGTAAGGCCAGGTGCTTCATTTATTATTTTGTCAATTCAATGGACAGTCCCTTACCTGGCCATGCCGAAATACTCAATGAGGTCGGTCCCAAACTTTTTATGCTTCAACTGGGTTCACTTGTTCTCATAACGAATGATTTCATTTAGGCCACAGGATTTATGCCCACCCAAGGTTTGATGTAATTATTCTTTTACCCTTCAATTTTCAAAAACTTAAAATTCTATCTATATACTATTAAAATTAACTAAATCTATTAGTTATAGAGGTATTTAACAAGTAATTTTTAAAAAATAAAAAAAATTTATATAATTTTTACCCCTAAACCCTTAAAGGGTCTTTATCGATTTTAGATATGCATTGAGGGTTTGTTAGAGTAGAGAGGAGGTACATTACCAACTGGGATTGAGACGTTGGAGCTAACCGATCGCTAGAAAAGTGTATTTGAAAATTAAAAACTCTAAGGGAAAAAATTTAACTTTTTAAAGTTTAATCTTTTGATAAAATTGTTATTTTTTAGGATTTAAAAGTGAAAAATTATATAAATTTTTATAATTAATGGATTTTATTAACTTTAAGAATTGGTTGGTGAGATTTTAGATTTTTTAAAATTAATAGATAAAAATTTGAAATTACATCAAAGCTTGGGTGGAAGTACTCTCTTTTGGCCTTTCATTTATAATATTAGTGGGGAAGCAGGATTTTAGGATTCAGGTAGTGTCTTTTATATGGTGATTGTTTATATGAATAAGAGCACTTGAACAGCCCAAGACATTTTTGAGGAATCTGGGAATCTCCCGAAACTTTTTAGCCAAAGCAAAGCATGAATGGATTTCATCATTCGCCATGGCCAAATAATTCAAAGGTAACGGCAATATAAAGAGAGAATTAGAGAAAGAGTTTTTAATCAATGTTATATGATTGGGAGCCATTTTCTGAGAAAGATTGTAAGTTTTTTGTTCTTGTGGTTTTTAAATATTGGAAAGACAGAAGAGTAAAGTGGGTTGGTAGGACAGAAGGATCTCATTTTCATAATTAAACTCAATACTACTGTGTCATGACTGAGTACTGAAAGAGATGGAGGATAAATTGAAGATTCAAACCCACCACCACCAACTTGGAGGAGGGTCAACGGGGGTATAAATATGAGTCAAACTAACTCTACATAACCCTTTAGGTTTGAGTTTAAGAGATATTCAATTCACTAAACTTATGAATTTAAGAGAATTTAATCTGAATTAGTTTGAATCCACCGTTGGGTTGGAGAGAGGGTTGATATTGATATATGAGTCAACGAATTTGCTACACACAATACCATGATTGGTTGCAACTTTTTTGTGTGTGGATGACTAGTGTCAGGTGACTTCTATTATATTTAGTTGTCGAATAATATTATATATACTTAGTTTTGAAGATTCATTTGGATATTTAGATAATATATTATTATGTGATCAAATATTATTTAATTTTTAATTTAAAATTATCTAATTTTATGATGATAAAAAGAAACGAAACAAGCAAGTAATAAAAGATCTTATTCTAACGTCCACTTGAGCAAAAATTATATTCGATTCAATCATCATAGTTTCAAAGCTAGCATCAGTGGAATCTTTGATTATCACCATATCTGAATAATGGTGGGCAAGCATCACATCTGCCCTTTGATTTGCATTTCTAAATGACTATTGAGATGACAAGTCAATGAATTCCCCAAGTTTTAATCCTACATTGAATTTGAGCCTATTTTAAGCATGATTAGCCTCGTCGAGTTTAGATTCAATTTGAATTTAGATTAAATTTATAATAAAAATTAAACGTTTGAAATAAAACTCTAGTTTAAATTCAACCATTTGAGTTTAGGGAAGTCGAACAAAGCCTACCCTAGCATTATGTTATTTCTCCAATATCGCTGGCGTAGACCCATATAGAAATTAATCCATTGAATTATGTCTAATATCTTATATTCGAATTACATCACATCAATTACCATTTAAATGGACATGCTATTGAGGATGATAACTTACCTTAAAAATAAGGTCTCCATCTTACTCTATCTTATATAAAAAGAAAATTTTATCCTGACATAGATGAAGATGGGGATAAGGATAGAGATAATGATAAAAATAGATTCCCACAAACGGAGACAGAGAGAGAACAGGATAAATATATCTTCATCTTGTCTCGTCTTTGCCCCCATCTCCACCCCATCTCATACCTATTTTTAAAGTATAATATACGAAAATATCTATTGTAGTTTTAATTATTTATCATAATATCATTATTATAATAGTATTTAAATGGAAAGGATAAGAATATATGGGAAAGAAAGAGAAAAATATTTTATGTAGAGAGAAAACAAGAATTTCTCATAATCTCCGTAATTGAAAGGTAACAAGAGTGAAAATGTGTCCCATGCAACAAGAATGGGGACGAAGAGGAGGATAGTCATACTCACCCCTTTTTAATCTTTATGTGCAATTAATCAAGTATTTTTATAAGCCAATAATTTATATCTTCAAAGTTTTCTCTCTATACTGTTGTGTCAAATCAATGATTGTAAAAGAAAAAGCTATACATTCATGTGTCAATATTGCCCTATGAATAATCAGCTGATAATCAAATCAATTATCTTATTGGTTCCTGGTTTGATCAGTTCAACAAATTCTTAAATTATAATGTGTTCTTAAATATTATTAAATATTTATCACGTTTTATAAATATAAATAATATGTAATTAAAATATTTGTTTATTTTTAATAATTCCCATCCTCACTTATGTCGGGATAAATACAAAGAGAAAATTTTATCCCGATATAGCTTTCTCCTATTAAAAACACTTGTGTAAATAATTAATTTATTTCAACCCACTAAAATAAATTTAATTGGATTATTCTCTCTAATTAATATTTGTTTATTTTTAATAATTTTTTTCTCTTTAATTAATATTTGTCTTCATATTTGATAAAGATTTCATCTTCGTCTTTGAACAAAGGCGTGATGAAGACGAGTTATCTTTATTCTTTGACGACAATGACGTTGCATAACATCAGAAAGAGGACGTGCTGAACAAGAAGAGATGTTGCCTAAAGATTATCGGAGAAGTTTTTTTGTTATCAAAAAAATTGAATCTGAAAAATTAAAAACTTTAAGGGGAAAATATTATTTTTAAAAACTTTGATTGAGAAAAAATTATTAGTTTTTAAGGTTTAGAAAAGGAAATAATATAATTAATAGGTTCAATAAATTTTAATTATTTATGAATAAATAAATATAATTTTTAAAATTAAAGATAAAAAACTTGAGAAAATAATATATTTTAGGAGGAAAAAAAAGCCCTTTGGCCACGAAAATATGAAAACAAGAATGGCTGCTTAAACGGAAATTGGACATAGTCTAGACAAACGCACCATTGCAGAGGCTTGAGGCATGAAAGGAACGAGAACCGATAAACGGAAAAGGTGAGGCAAGTAGAGGTAAACTGGACCGCAATAATCAGGTTCAGTAATTAGCAACAGCAAATTATTTTTATTTATCAAGTAAACGTGATGAGTGGGAGAGAGCTGTATTGTCAAAAATAGTAGGGCTTACGCCGCCGGGCAAGCTTAAGAGGATCTGGAGTAAGATTTTATATTGAATGGATTAGATGGATTGGACAGTTTTGTTAAGTTCAGGGTTTGGATTAGCTGTGCTTTCGGGTGGGAGATGGTGAGACTGATGGGTGAAAGGGAAGGTGCAGTTGGGCGGTGAGACAGGAATTGAACAGTTAATACAGCCCGTTTCAGAAGGCACTAATTGCCAATCAATCCATCAATCAACGAAGGGCTCTTCTTTCTTCATTTCATTATTAGGTCTACGCATATGACCCTAATTTTCTATCTGGATCAATTGAGTCAATACCAGCTTCTTCATGGAGAGGGACAAGTCCTTCTTCTCACTTCTCAGCCCTTTCCGCGTTTGTATGCTTAATTATCAAAGAGAATATACTTAGAATTTTGTATCGTTACCATTTTTATAAATATTTTATAATATATAATATATATTATATAATATAATATAAATAAAAAATAATATATATCATAAAATATATTAAATTAATTTGATATAATATTTATTATATAATATAATATAATATGATTTATATTATTTATAAAAAATAATATAATAAAAGTATACCTAAAAATTGTTAAATTTTAAGAGTTTATAATATTTTTTAAAATAATAACTTATCAATTATATTATTTTATTTATTGAAAAATATATAATATAATATATAATTTGATTACTGTGATATTTCTTTAGGGTTTAAAAAATAATAATGGTTAAAAATAAACAAGGTTTTAAATATTTAATTGAATGTTAAATATGTATTATTATATAATTATATATTATTTTATTTTAAATTTTAAATTATATAATTAAATAATAATATATTATTTAAATATTTAAAATTATATATAATAACATAAAAAAGGCAAACAATAATATGGAACAAAATGAAAGTAGTCCCCCACAAAAAGAAGGAAAATGGAATTTTTGGAGGAGTTTTCCGTAATTTTTTGTATTTTACAAAATTTCAAAAACTGTATAAATGGGATTTTTTATATAAATCTGATATATGATCTATCATAAATTTAGCCGCTAATTTTATAATAATTTTAAAAAAAAAATATTTTTCTGAAAGCTTTAACAATAGTATATTTTTCCACATATATGGGGGCCAAAAAAGTCCAACACATGATCTATGGGCGGAGAAGCATCACTGAGCCCATGGAAAATTTGGGTGGGTTGTCAATTCAATTCTCATAACCATTAGAAATGAGATCAAACCAAACCAACTTTATTCGAATTCTTAATGTCCATCTCCATTTTGAATTCGATCCTATTTGTGTTGGTGTGCCGTTTTGTTAAAAGATTGTCAACAAAGTAAATAGTATTAATAACTAAAGGTAAAAGAGGATGAGTGCTTCAGATGACAAGGAACTCTTCAAGAATCAAAATCATTAATTAACAAGAATCAAACATAAAAGTGTAATTGAGCCTAATATGCCCAGGAATTGGCTTAAATAGTGAAAGATCAAGTATCATTTGCAAACATCTAAGGTTCGATTGATCCTAGTGTGATGTATCACAATAAAGTTTACTTTTGATTTTTCAGGCCATGGTTATGAGTCTAGGAGACTTTAGGCCCCCGAGCCTTACTGTAAGAGTTTCCCAGGTTAACAAAAAAAATATTGAGCCAAATAGTGCTTGATTTGATTCCCTAGAGAGGAGCTCAAACTCGAGCTTAAAACTTACACCCCTAGTCAAGCACCACATGAACTTGTGCAAAAAAATGAAGGCTTATCTTTAGTTCGGCTGCAAGTAGCCTGTGCTTTACTAGTCCATGAAATATCAATTCAAACATGGCAACTGCAAATATTCCCACAAAATGTTGGCACTTCCATTAGAAGACCTCAAACAATATTTCAGAGACAGCGTCCTTCACACAATCAGCCACAATCAAAGATGCGATAAAAAGCCGATTGAAAGTCCGATAAAGGTTGATACTTAATAGCAAATACTGGGAAACTTAAGACTGATAAAGGGTATCCATAGGAAGAGCAATGTATAAAACAAAGACTTTATTTGTACAAAACCAAATGCTAGCTACAAAAATAATTACTTTAATGTGCACATGTAGAGTTTATTCATATATAACCCAGAAATTCGCGTATAAGAAGCTGCACATCGACCTACCGTATGCATACAGGACATCTACATAATGATAAGGTTTCATATAATCCACTGACCATGGTACCGGAAACGTCAAGCATCCACTTGTACTAGTTTCCTCTACGGCATAACCAGGAACAACATAGAAAGTGCCAACAGATAAAAAGTCCCAGGGACATTTGAGCTGGCTGCAAAAGAACCAGGCATAACAGGAAACATTTGAGCATCAGATTTTTGCATTGATTCGAAGAAACTTGGAGTGTTATATTTTAATTGAACTGGAGAAAAAACACACTTCGCGCAAGAAAAATTTTCTTCTTCCATGAGTTTTTGTGTCAAAGACAGTTATGTTAGTCGAATTTACGCAAGTTTTCGAAAAACAGATCACAAGTTTCTCATTGGAATGGAAGGGGAAGGCCATGCAATTATGAATTTTCAGTTTTACCTTGATTCTTACTGTCTTCAGCTGTTATAGCAACAGGTGATGGAGATTGATTTGGCGTTGAAATCCCAAGAATTGTGCAATCCACTCCTATAGCACCTTAAATCAAGAACCAGATTCACTAATAAGTCATTTTTCAGAGATAGAACTCGATCAGTACATAACAAAACAATTTGACTTGAAGTGTGTCTAAATTTATGTGTTGTCTTACATTCTTGGTAGCATGGAAACGCAGACACATTAAGAAGATTGTGACCACCAGTGTTGCATTCACAAGTGTAATTGAACATTGATGTGGCATTGCAGAAGCCGGCTCCACAAGTAGTCCACTGGCAGACTAGATGATCAAAACTCAATGAATTAGCACCGTGACAGTCACCAACCGGTGATGTAAAAGACTAATAGCGAAAAGGTAATGGTCCTTACTGTCAAAGGTTGCCAGGTTAGTGGATGATTTCTGTTGAGAAGGAGAAGGTGCCGCTATGCAACTGTAATTCAGGGTACCTAGAAAGCCAAATTATCAGCATTGACAAATTCAAAACCATAATTGGTAAACAGAAATCAGAATGGCAATTGATGTTATGATAAGTCGAATTATGCAGCACGAAAAAATATAAAAAATATAAATATAATCTTTAACTTGGATGCAAGTATCCTTATTCGAAATGAAAGCCTGGTCGGTCGGATTCACCTTTCCTTGTCAGATCAATCAACAAAATGAGAAATGGGGAGGGGATAAGAAAGTGAGAAAGAGGGAGGAGAACCATAAGACGTTCCCTCCTTAAGGTAAAGTGCAACAGTAAGCTCATTACGGATATGGAATCCGATGTAGCTGAATGGCTTATTCAGCTGTATGGGGGAACTGGAATGAAAAGGAGATGATCGGCTGATTAAAAAAGGAATAACAATATTATCATATACTTTTCTTATAGGAGAGAATGATAAATTGCAAACAGGGGTGACAATTCAGCCCTCAAACCCAGGTCCTGGCTTGCTCCTCCCCAAAAGGGGATGAGATTCCCTGATAGGAATTAGGATAGAGATGGGGACAAATGAGGATTGTTAAAATCTCTACCGTCGAAGATGAGATGAGACGGGATGGAGGTAGATATATACCCAGCCTGTCCCCTCTCAAGTTCATCCCTTCCTCCACGTATCCTCTAACCCCTCAAATGATGAATTAACTTTAAAGGTTTTAAATTATTACAAATATACTCAGGCACCTAATACATATTCCGTTGTTTTTTCCCATGGGGATAAGAAGGGAAGAGAAAATTTTCCCATTGTTTGAGGATGGGGATTCCAGGTCATCTCTGTGTATCAAGAATGGGGCGGGGATGAAAAGGTCTCCCATGCAAAGATGGGGATAAAGGTTTTTGGTCCTGCCCCGCCCAGATGGCATCCCTAATTGCAAGTATGTGCTTTTCCCGCCCAAGATATTGGCATTGCCAACTTCAAACTTGTGTCTTCTATCAGCAAAGAATCTAGTCCACCAATTGATAGCGATATATTAATCTGTAATCTCTCGACATTAATTGAAATCTTTATACAGTCATAAACCAGATTGAACAGTATCAAACTTCAGATGTTTCAGAATCTTTACAAACAAACATTGCCAACACATAACAAATTTATATTTTCCTGGAGTAGAGATTAATAAATGAAAACACAGGAATAGCTTAATGTTGAACATGTCTATCTAGAGAGAGATGTTCTGAGAGTGCTCACAGTTAGGAATTACGCAAGGAAGAAACTTGTACTGATTACTGTCACCCGAAATGGTCTGCGTCCACCCAGGATCACACACACATTCATAAAACAAAGTGCTATTCAAAGAAGGCTGGCACTCTCCGTGCCCACATTCCACTTCTTGGCACAAAATATCTGCACACGAAAAATCAAAACAAGCTTCAAAATAAAGACTGACCCAGGTGCTAAAAAGTCTCAAAAATCAACAAAGATGGCAAGAAACATACCCAAGGCAGGCGCAAGAGCAGGAGCCAAGTAATCAGATGTAGTTGCCGGAGGTTGCAGAGCAACAAGGAGAGCAAGAAGAGCAATGACATTAACAGAAGCCATCAATATTTTTTCTTGTGTATAACGAAGCAGAGGCCAAAGAGAGGGAGACATTTATGGAGCTTGGAACCCACTTGACTTTTTGGATGGAGTTTGAAAATCTAAGATCTTCCATAACTATGATTTCGTGTATGGACTAAACGGTGTAAAAATTCAATACGTGTCTGGCCTGAACAATGGGAGCTTACTTAAAGTGGGGAAAGTTAGGAGTTGGGATTCGGCTAGGGTCTATTGAGCAATCATTCTTTAACACGTTGTTACTTGGTTCACATGAACACATATTAATCTTGAGTAACACACTAATTTAATGTGTTAGTACATGATAAATCTATATTTGAAACCAAAGAAAAAATAAATAATGGCATTGACAAATTTTGAGAATACTAATCTCACAATCCATATGAGTTTACTAGAAAACGTTTATATATATATATATATATATATATATATATATATATATATATATATATATATATATATATATATATATTTAAGTACAAATGGAGAGTGTAAGGTTAGTCTCTGGGAGAGAGAGAGAGAACCAGTTAGTTAAAACTTACATAATCTATAAAATAGTAAGGAACTTATGTAAAGTCCAACGACCTCACTTTCTTGCAAAATAATCTTCTGCACCCGAGCCAATTCAATGCATTATTCAGCACAGTACAAATCTAATTATAAACTGTTTAAAGTTTGGTTCTTGGGGAAGTTTTTGGATTCAACTGGGTGGTTTTCTATAGAGTTGGGTCGAGTTTTCTTCTGCCATCCTGCTTTAATGAGTTTTCATTCTAAACTTTCGGCTACCAAATACAGATAAAAGATGTGGTCACTGTTGCTCATTATCAGCCAACAAAAGTAAAGATGCTAACCGTATCATAACTACGAATTTGACTTTCATCAAGACTGCAAGAAGTTTCTTTATTTTTTTGGTTATTTTACTTTCATCTATCTAGTAAGCACAGAAACAAACCCGTTTCTGCCTTTCCGTCTCAAAAACTCTTTGAAAGTTTTACAAAATGTTTCAGGATGTTTTAGAATTTTTTTAAAATTTCCGAATGGGTTTCAAGAGACAAATGTTTCTTTTCAAAGAAATGGATTTCACAATTTTTTTACGTTTTCTAACTATAACTGTTCTTAAATCTCACACTGGATTCATCTTTTTTTCCTACTCTCTAGCATATTACTTGTCTCTTTACGGGCATGTTATATAGATTGGTGTGTGTTGTTGCGTCCTTCTTTACTATCTACATGTGCTTAATGCAAAAATAATTTATAATGTGTCCTATGATTTTATTTTATTGTATTTTTCTCATTCATTCTTTTTTCATTATTTATTTTCATACTATCATGATTGTTGTCATTACTACTATTACTATTATTGGTTTTGCCTTTTGCCTAATAGAAAGCGTTTGTTGTTTGCAATTCTTCAAGATTTTGAAGAAAAACAAAATACAGGTTTATGTACATTTTGTTATAAAATTTGGTATTTATAAAATAAATTTTATATTTTTTTATATTTATAAGTTTTTTCGCGTTTCTGTTTTCTGTATTTTTTAGAATCTGATCCCTTATATAAGGAGAGAACAAGAATTCGGCAATAGGGGCAATGACGATGGTCTGTGAGCCAAGGAAGAAGGCAATCTGAATGGTACTTGTGGGAACATGAGAGGTCCATTACTGCATGTTCTGCTTGAAATTCTTCTAAACAAACTGAACAAATATTCCTTTCTGATTTACTTCTTCTGAGTCTGAAGTTCCAGTGCTTCCCCAGGAGTTTTTTCGCCAATGGAGAATCCTTTGTGTGCACTTTAAGGTCGCGGCCATGGCCAATATCTGATTGCATTTCCCTTAACCTGTGAATTATAAAGTCTGTCAGTAGCTAGCCATAGCCATGAATTGTAAAATTTGCACACGTAAAAGAAGATGAGCAATGCTATACGCACTGGGTTTGAATGTTTATATGATAATACATTATTTATAATTTTATCAAAAGAAAATAACCGAAGAAAAAGGAAAATAAAGCTTGCTTTTAAACAAGAACATAATTTTTCTTGAAACCTCCATATTGACATTAGCATACAAATTGGCACTTGACTACATAAAAGTTTGGTTTTGTATAGGCCAAAAGACTATTCTCCACCCGAAGTTTGATAGAATGATAAATTTTTATTCTTTAAATTTTGAAAAATTATATTCTTATATTATCTGTTATACGTTTTTATTAATGAATTTCGTGAAATAAAAGGACAAAAATATCATTTTACATATGTTTTTCTATTTTTTTTTTAACATTTATTCTTTTCATTTTCTCTTTCTCTTTCTTTTTCTATTTTTAATTTTTCTTCTTTATTTTTTTTTAATAATCTCCTTTCAAAAGTTTGATATGAATTGTAATTTAAAAGAAAATTAAAGACGGTTATAACATTTTAAAGGTATTTATAATTTTAAAAAAGTTTTGAATGTTTTCAAAATATTCTAAGAGTTTAAATGATAAAATTTTAAATTGTATATAATATATACTGATAATTTGATATTTATATTAAATGTTAATGATAGTTTTGTAATTTATATAAAAAGGGAGGGTAATCAATTTAAAAAATCGGAACAAAAATTTATTAACAAAAATAAATGAACCAAAATTTTGCTTTTAAAAACTTAGAAGTTCAAAAATTTCTCATTTTATCAAAAACCTTACTTTGAAAATATTTACATGGAAGGTTGGTTTGTAACAAACTTAAACCTAAGGTTGGATTCGAACCGAATTGAGCTTGAGTTCGGCTAAGTTTACATATACCTGAACTCGTGAAAACCAAACTCGAATTCAGTTCGATTTGCTTTTTGTTATTAAAACGACATCGTTTTAATACATATTGGTCAAAATGATATCATTTTATATAAAAAATTTTAATTGAAAAGTTTAAAGAGTAACTTAAACTCGAGCTCGAGCTCGTATAGGGCTGACTCATTTCAGACTCGTTCAAATCGAACTCGAGCTCTAACGGACTCGATTCGAGTCTAACCCTACTTAAACCCATACCTCATTAATTAAGATAATGTATGTGCCACCAAGTTAAGTGTATTTTTATGATCAATAAAATATACATATGTATTTTTAATATATAATTTAAATATATATAAAATATAGTATCATTTGTGTACATAAATTTTGTATAAAAAATAATTCCAACTATTTATATAGCGATTAATAATGTAAAATTGGATCGGGTCATCACCAAGTCAAAGGCCGATAAGGCCTTCAAGGGATTCAACCTTAAATAACAATACGATAATCTAAGGAACATGTTAAATGTGATATTGTTAAATATTAGATGATTGAGTATCAATTTCTTTTGATTCATTAATTTATGATGCATACAAAATTCCTGGAGGATAAAGAATAGAAAGAACAAACCTGGGAGCAGGATACAAGTAGCCCAGCCTTTTCTCCAAGCGCTGGCGAGCTCTAAGCGTTGTTTCTGTTGACGTGAGCTGTCAAACTGGAGAAATTACAGGATAAATCTTTTATGTAAATCTCTTGATTGATAATCCCTTGATTCAAGGGTCAAGCCTTATCATAGCCATAGTTTATGTATAGCCAAAAATAGACTAGAACCTGTATATATATGTGTACTAATTCTCTGTAAAAAGAGGGGTGAAGATATATATTAAAAAGTAAGGTATTTCTTCTACAAAATTTGTCATGGTATCAGAGCATACTGGTCCTTGACATACTTACCTACCTTTCTTTCAATAACCATGTCAGATTCAGAAACCTCAGATCCTTCTAGGGAACAACAACCCAACTCTACCCTTACCGAATTGACTACCAAAATGGCTGAAATCTTGAACAAACAGATCCCAACCACAGAAACTTTCGCTGCTCATATTGGCATTAAGTTAGATGGCACCAACTATGCTCTTTGGTCCCAAGTTGTTGAGATGTACATCTCAGACAAAGACAAATTGGGATATATTAATGGCGATCTTCCTCCGCCTCCTCAGACTGATCCATCCTTTCGAAAATGGCGCACAGACAATGCCATTGTTAAAGGCTGGTTAATTAACTCTATGGACGTATCTTTGATCAGTAACTTTATCCGATTTCTTACAGCAAAGATGGTGTGGGATTTTATTGCGACTACTTACTTTGATGGTAGCGATACCACTCAAGTATATGATCTTCGACGTCGTGTGACCCGCTTGCAACAATTTAGAGGTTCTCTTGAGAAATATTATAATGACCTTCAAGGTTTGTGGCGTGAGATCGATTTTCAGCGTCCAAATCCAATGAAATGTGCTATAGATATTCAACGTTATAATGACCTTCTTCAAGAAGAGAGAGTGTATATTTTTTTTGATGGCCTTGATGACCGACTTGACAAAATCTGAGCTGATGTACTACAAACACGACCTTTTCCTACAGTAGAACAGGCGTATGCATAGGTTCGCCGAGAATTTATTAGACAAATGGTCATGATCATTGGTAACAATAATGAAACTCCAGGGGCTGTTCTGGTCTCTAAGAGTAGTAAGTCTGGACAATCTACTTCATCCTCTACAGGCTCTCTTTCTTTGAGTAATAGAAAATCTAGTATGACCTCCAAGTCACGGATCACTTCTGATGGAACCAAGTGTTCTCATTGCGGTAATTCAAAGCATACCCGTGAGAATTGCTTTAAACTACATGACTATCCAGATTGGTGGCATGAACTCCAGACTCGAAAACGTTATGATAAGGCTGAAACTGAGGGTAAGGCTGTCGTGGTGACAACAGAGCCCCAACTCTCTTTCACACCACTTGTTGAATCATCACAAGGAGATGTACTTATTTCAGATTCAGGTAACAATCTTTCAGATAAAGCTATTGATAGCAATGATTGGATACTTGACTCGAAAGCCACCGACCATATGACCTATGATGCCACTGATTTTTCAACAACTTCACCACCAAGACGTACTACAATTGCTAATGCCAATGGGGTTATATCTTCTGTCACAGGAGCAGGCACTGTGATTTTGTCACCTGCAATATCATTACATAACACTTTACTCGTTCCTTCTCTCACTCATAAATTATTATCTGTTAGCCAAATGTCTACTAATCTAAATTGTGTTGCACTCATCTATCCTATCTTTTTCCTTCTTCAGGATATTCTCACCAAGGAGATAATTGGGCGTGGTACTAGGAGGGGGGGCTTTACTACATGGATGATATTAGTATGGGTCGAACACATCATGTACATCATCAAAAGAACACCAAAGAACAGCAGATTTGGTTATGGCATCGTCGGTTGGGACACCCATCTTTTGGTTACATGAAACATCTATTTCTTGATTTATTTACAAATATTCAGCCTTGTAATTTTCAATGTGACACCTGCATTTTAGCCAAGAGTCATAGAACTATCTATCCTTTAAGTATGAATAAAAGTAAAGTTCCATTTGCTTTAATTCATTCTGATGTGTGGGGACCTTCTCTGGTGACTACAGTATCTGGTTTTCGTTGGTTTGTAATTTTTGTTGATGATTGTACACGCATGACATGGTTGTATCTACTGAAACATAAAGATGAAGTGTTGACTGTATTTCAAGCTTTCCATGTAATGATCCAGACTCAATTCTTAGCTAAAATTCAGATTCTCAGATCTGATAATGGTGGGGAATATATGAATCAATGGTTCCGGGAGTATTTTCATCTTCATGGATTACTTCATGAGACCTCATGTTCGTAGACCTCTCAGCAGAATGGCATTGCTGAGAGAAAGAATCGACACATACTCGAAACAGCTCGTGCTCTGTTACTTGGAGCACATGTACCTAACAGACATTGGGTCGATACCGTTGCTACTACTGTACACCTCCTCAACCGAATGCCATCTCAAGTCTTAAATTTTAAGACACCATTACAAGCTCTCTCCTCACATGTATCTCTGTCATCCGTGTTGACGATTCCAACTCGCACCTTTGGATGTATAACATTTGTACATCTGCATAAAAATCAATGCACAAAACTTGATCCATGTGCCATTCGATGCTTATTCTTAGGATATGTTGTACATCAAAAAAGATACCGATGTTATGATCCTGCCACCAAACGCACCTATGTTACAATGGATGTTACTTTTTTAGAATCTGAAACTTTTTATTCTTCTTCTGCATCTAATTCTTCCCTTCAATGGAAAATTCAAGGTGAAGAACAAAATTGGTCTCTATTCGAATGGTTGGATAATACGTCTACAGAATTGGTAGACAATACAGAGCATTCTTTAACAGAACCAGTGGTAAATGAGGTACCCTCTCCAACTGATATAGCTCCAACATAGACATCTACAACACCACTTCCAACTGAAATAGAGACCTCAACCCCCTCAGTACCTGAAGACCCTTCTCCTGAGAATATTCGTAAGGTACACTCTTCTACTCAACCTTCAAACTCTAATGACATGAATGCTTCTGCTGGTTACACTTTACCTTTCAGGCATAATCGTGGAAAACCACTAAATAGATATTCTCCAGATATTAAGGATCAAAGGTCACAATATCCAATTGCCAATTATGTCTCAACAAAAAGGCTCTCTAAGCCCCTCAGAACTTTTGTACAGGAGTTGTCCTCGAATCATGTTCCTACTAGTGTTCAAGAAGCTTTGACATATCCAAAATGGACTCAAGCCATAAATGAAGAAATGAAGGCACTGGTAAAGAACAAAACATGGACTCTTGTTAGCTTGCCTGAAGGGAAAAGAACAGTAGGGTGTAAATGGGTATTTTCCATTAAATACAAGGTGGATGGGTCGATCGAGAGATACAAAGCGAGGTTAGTCGCGAAAGGTTACACACAGACATATGGTGTAGATTATTGAGAGACCTTCTCATCAGTAGCCAAATTAAATACGATAAGAGTTTTATTATCTCTTACAGCGAACCTTGATTGGCCATTACACCAGCTCGATGTAAAGAATACCTTCCTCCATGGTGATCTTGAAGAAGAAGTGTACATGGACATCCCACAGGGTTATACATCGAATTCCAAAAACAAAGTTGTGTGTAAACTTCAGCGAGCACTGTATGGACTGAAACAATCACCACGGGCATGGTTTGGGCGATTTAGTTTGGCAATGAAAAAATATGGCTTTCAACAGAGCAATTCAGACCACACACTATTTTTGAAGCACCAACGAGGAAAGGTAATAGCCTTGATAATCTATGTAGATGACATGATTATCACAGGAAATGACCCATACGAGATAGCAACACTTCAAAAGCAATTGGCAACTGAGTTTGAAATGAAGAATTTAGGGGGGCTCAAATATTTTCTAGGAATTGAAGTTGCTAGATCAGGACAAGGTATATTTCTATTTCAACGAAAATATACCTTAGATTCATTATCTGAAGTGGGATTATTGGAGTGTAAGCCGACAGACACATCAATTATTCAAAACCATAAACTTGAAGAATATCCAGACCAAGTACCTACTGATAAAGAGAAATACCAAAGGCTGGTTGGTAAACTTATTTATCTCTCACATACTCGTCCAGATATCGCTTATGCTGTAAGCGTAGTGAGTCAATTCATGCATGGCCCGAGCGAAGATCATATGAATGTTGTAATTCGAATTCTTCGATACTTGAAGTCCTCACCTGGAAAAGGACTTATGTTTTCAAAAAATAATCACCTAAAGATTGAAGGCTACACAGACGCAGATTGGGCAGGGAATATCACAGATAGAAAATCCACCTCAAGGTACTTTACATTTGTTGGTGGAAATCTTGTGACATGGAGAAGTAAAAAACAAAAAGTGGTGGCATTATCAAGTGCTGAAGCTGAGTTTCGGGGAATGGCTAAAGGTCTTTGTGAGCTCCTCTGGCTCAAAAGATTAATGACTGAAATTGGTTTTTCCCCAACCTCTGAGATGGATCTGATCTGTGACAACAAGGCTGCCATAGATATTTCTCATAATCCTGTCCAACATGATCGGACAAAACATGTGGAGGTAGATCGACATTTCATCAAACAAAATCTCGAAGATAAGATCATTCGATTTCCTTTTGTTAAATCTGAAGATCAGTTGGCAAATATACTTACAAAAGCTGTGTCTAGCAAAAATTTCTACAGCTCACTAGACAAGTTGGACATCCAAGATTTGTACGCACCAACGTGAGAGGGAGTGTTGACGTGAGCTGTCAAACTAGAGAAATTACAAGATAAATCTTTTATGTAAATCTCTTGATTGATAATCCCTTGATTCAAGGGTCAAGCCTTATCATAGCCATAGTTTATGTATAGCCAAAAATAGACTAGAACCTGTATATATATGTGTACTAATTCTCTGTAAAAAGAGGGGTGAAGATATATATTAAAAAGTAAGGTATTTCTTCTACAAAATTTGTCAGTTTCATCCAGGGGGCAAACAACAGGGACCCACGACTGATGCCACTCCCGTGGAGGGCTTATGGAGCGGCCGCAACCACCAGAGTCTTGACGGTGGTGGCTATGTGTTCTCCTCCTTGAAGGCACGCCTACCTGAGGTAACATTCTAGCCATCTATCAAAACACTCTCAGAAAATTCAACAAAACCCAATTTACTCTTTCACTTGAGCAGCTTAATGGGTACTGGGCAAGTCCGACTGATCTGGTGAAAGCTCTTGAAGAAGTTGCTGAGAAAGGGGCGAAGGATAAGACAGTTATTCTGTGACGACTCTGATTGCTTTAAACCAAGCGTGAAAATGCCCAAAGGTCAAGAGGAAGATTCTGGGAAGTTTAGGTGTCTTAGATTTCCAACTAACTAATTCTATTTGGATTTGCCTTGGGGTTAGATTTGAACTGAGTTGGCTCAAGTTTGACTATCAACATATTTTCAAATAAATCTGAAATGAGTTTGACATAGATGAATTCAAGTTCGAGCTCAATATTAAAAATATTTAACCTATCAAATTTGTGATTTTGAAAAAAATTAATTAAAATAAATTAAAATAACATCGTTTTATCTAATACACATTAAAACAACATTGTTTTAATGTATTTTGATTTAATTACAGCACCCAGCCAAGCTTAGTTTAAGTTTTACTCCCTTCAAGCTAAGTTGAGTTTGAATTGATTAAGGAGAGCTCATCAAATTCGAACTCACCTCTTTCAAACTAGAGTTAGCTTAAGTTCAAATTTGACTTAATTTAAATCCATCTCTAAAGAGAATTAAGTTGAAAAAAAGATCAACTTAGCTCGAATATATAATGATCATCTTGAGAATTAATTTAATTCACTGGATTGACGATGAGTTTGTTAGACAAACCCTTGAAAACGAGAAAGGATCATTAGAGATTAAAAAAAATGTAGAATCACTAGAAGAAAGAGAAAAAAGGTCATCCTAGATGGAAGATTTAGTTTTTTGACTCTACCGGGCGGTTTTGTATAGAGTTGGGTTGAGCATTCTTCTTCCATCTTGTATTAATGAGTTTTATTCTACAATTTCGGCTACTAAGCACAGATAAAAGATGTGGTCACTGTTGCTCACTCTCAGGCAACAAAAGTCAAGAAACAAGCTATATCATAGCTACGAATTCGACTTTCATCTAGACTGCAAGAAGTTTCTAACTTCATTATTTTTATTGATAAAACTATCTAGATCCACTTTAAATATACATCAAACGTATATTTATTTGTGCATTGAAAGTGAAAAAAGTGGATATGTATAACGTTAAGCTATTTTTATTTTAATCTATATTCAGATCCCTTGTATCAGGAGTGAATAGGGATTCGGCAATAGGGGCAATGAGGGTGGTCTGCAAGCCAAGGAAGAAGGCAATCTGAATGGTACTTGTGGGAACATGAGAGGTCCATTACTGCTTGCTCTGCTTGAAATTCCTCTAAACAAACTGAACAAATATTCCTTTCTGATTTACTTCTGCTGAGTCTGAAGTTCCAGTGCTTCGCCAGGAGTTTCTTCGCCGACCGGGGGGATTCCTTTGTGTGTTCTTTAAGGTCGAGGCTACGATCAATATTTGATTGCACCTCCATTGACCTGCATGTTGAATTATAAATAAAGTCTGTCAGTATCAGGTAAAGGCGATGAATTGTAAATTCTGAGCATACAAAAGAAGATGAACAATGTTATGCACGCTCAGTTTTAATTACTTAATTAGATAAGAAATACCAAAAAAGTCATTTGATTTTTTCCAATAAAGATGATCTCTGATTCTTAAGCTTTCATGAAGGTAGAAAGAACTACCACATGGCAGTTTGGTTTTGTACTGAGACTCAAACCTAATATCTCACCCAATTACATATATATCATTATCACCCAATCATATATATATATATATATCATTATTTACACATAAAATTATACATAAAAATTATGTATTACAGACATTATAATTTGGTATAATATCTGTGATTCATTAATATGTAATGCATAAAAAATATATAAAGGATAGAGAACAGAAGAAGCAAACCTGGAAGAAGGATTCAAGTAGCCCAGCCTTTTCTCCAGGCGCTGGCGAGCTCTAAGCGTTGTTTCATCCAGGGTGCAAACAACCGGGGCCGACGGCGCACGCCACTCCCATGGAGGGCTTCCAGAGCGGCTGAAACCAGACTCTTGACGGTGGTGGCTATGTATTCTCCTCCTTGGAGGCACGCCCACCCCAGGTAACATTCCGGCCATCTTCTCTGTATCAAGACACTCTCAGAAGATTCAAAACAACCCAATTTACAGTTTCTCTTGAACAGATTAATGGGTAATGGGCATGCCCAACTGATATGGTAAAATAGTCTCCAATATCTGCATTTGCCGTTCAAGTTTCTTATTTCGGGAATTTCTGTAATTTCCTGGCTCCTTCCTGTGAATGTATTAAAGCTATTGAAGAAGCTGCTGAGAAAGGGACCAAGGGAAAGACACTTATGACGTGGCGACTCTGATTGCCTTAAACCAAGCGTGAAAATGCCAAAAGGTCAAGAGGAAGCTTCTTCGAAGCTTAGGTGTCCTCTAATTTCATGGGCCGGACAGGGCCTGTTTCAACTACATTATTCCATGTGCAATTATGCTGTTTGCGAAGGCCTGAATTTGAGTCGAACTAGTTTGAATTTAATTGTCAACGTATTTCAAATGAGTCTACAATAAATTCGATTTAGATGAGTCCGAACTTAATCTTAAGATTGTTCAGGTTATCATATTCATGAGCATGAAAAAATTCAATTTATATTGATTAAAATAATACTATTTTGATTAATATATATTAAAATAATATTATTTCAGTTAATTTTAGTTTGGGTATAGTACACAATTGATCTCAACTTGAGCTTTTTCAACTCTTTTAAGCTAAGCTAAACTCGAGTTGACCCAAACTTGAGTTTAGTTTATTTAAATCCAATAAAAGAAATAACTTAACTTAAATTTAGAATGATCAATTCAAAATTAAGTTTGACTTAAATGTTTGACAATAAGTTTGTCAAAGAAAAAACCATAAAAATAGAAGTAAAAAGATTATTAGAGATGAAAAAATGAAGAAGAAAATTTACAAAGGAAGACGAAATTCGCTAAAGAAAATAAAACTATTAACAATTTTCTATTACCTTGATTAAAGTCGAACACCGATCTTAGCTAGGGCTGGAGTAAAGTCGAGCTGAGCTCGCCTCGCAGCCAACTCGGACTCTGCTCGGTTTTTTAATGGCCGGCTCGAGTTCGGTTCGAGCTCGACTCGGTTCGAGTTCGACTCATTTTCGACTCGTTTTTCATATCAAAACGATATCGTTTTGTATATATATGAATCAAAACGATGTCATTTTGTATAAAAAATTAAAAAAAAAACCGAGCCAGCTCGAGCTCGGCTCGTTTTGGGCTCGAACCGAGCCAAGCCGAGCTCGAGCTCGAGCTGGCTTGGCTCGAGTCCAGCCCTAATCTTAGCCTCAAATTGCATCCAACCCTAGCATGTAGAAAGATGTTTTATGATATTTTTAGAATAATTACTCTGTATAAAAAATTATGTGTTTCATGTGGCATTTGTGGCATCAATATTAAATTATTAATAGTTGTTTGCTAAGTTTTATATATATATATATATATAAAATTTATTTTCATATTATGCATTCATATATATTAAAAAAATACAATTATTTATGTTTTTAAATATTTATTCATCAGCCAAAGGAGTATTTTACCCCCAAGTTTAGTTGTATTCCCAAAGTCACATTCGTAAAGTTTAAAAAATCTAAAATCCTATTCATTGATCAAATGAGGTTAAAATTTTCTATTAGAAATAAGAATAAAATCGTCATTTTATTAGTAATATTAAAATATATATAATATATTACATTTTACCCTTCTAAGTTTTAAAAACTAACATTTAACCCATTCTAAAGTTTTTAAACTTCGAAAAGTCACATTTTTCCCCCCAAAACCTTAGAATTTTTTTCTTCCCCTCTGACCACTTTCTCTGATGATCTGGAAAGGACAACAACAAAGTCTTTTCATCGGCAAAGAGATCCAGATCTCTTCATCTCCGATGAAAAGATTTCAGATCTCTTCGTCTCCGATAAAAAGATTCAAGATCTCTTCGTTAACGAAGAGATCAGTTTCAAATTTCTTTATATGTGTGGATCAACAGTTTAGCGTGGAGAGGGAAGGTTGTCGGTGTTAGAAATAGTGACTGGAGAGATAAAGAAAAAATTTGGGAGGAAAATGTGACTTTTCAAAGTTAGAAAACTTTAGGTAAGACTGAAGTCGTTAATTTTAAAACTTTGGAAAGAAAATTTAATGAATTTTATATTTTTTAATATTATTAGTAAAATGATAATTTTACCTTGTCTCTAACAAAAAATTTTAACAGTAATTACGTTATAGGTGAGATTTCAGGTTTTTTAAACTTTATAAATATAATTTTGAAAACGCCCTAAACTTGAATAGGATATAGTCCTTTGGCCTTATTCATCTCTTCAATTTTTGCCGCATCAATTGGTAAGATTAGTAATTTTTTCAGTCTTAGATAGACACTTTTTACCCATCCGATGACACTATTTGGATCTAATCCACGCCTGCGTCTGCGCATCATCTTGACAAAATGTAGTTCATGAATGACATCTACGTACCGACAAGAAAAACACACAAGATCTTCAATTCTTACAATAATTCGCGCCTACAAATCTTGAGATGCATGCACAAAACTATTCCATTCAATAAGACATTCTCTCCCATACGTTGACGGTACTTTTTCGCTAATTTCAATAACCACCCTCGAGATTTTAAAAATTGAAGTTTGGGTATACCCATTAAAACCATCCTTTAATTTATTAAAAAAAAAAAAAAGTATAAAACCACCCGGGACTTGAGACCATCCAAAACAAATTAACAGTGCAAGTTTTAAAATGAAATTTTGCATTATTTATTTTCATTGTTAAAATTAGAATTTTGCACTACGAACGAGATGACCTCAACTTATAAACTCATCGACAATTTTTTATTGGAGTTATTTTCTCTTTTCTTTATCAACTTTTCATTTTATTTAATGTTACTTTTTATCATTTGAGTTAACTCAAACACATCATTTTATATATATTTGAACTCAAATAAAATTTTATTTAAACTCAACTTGGTGTAAATATGTTCTTAAATTAATTTTGAAGGTGTGATACCCTTAGACGAATCCCACATCGACAAAGCATATAAGAGATGTTAGATCTGTTTATATATCTTACATTGGTTAGTGGTGGGAGAATTTGACTAGTTAAATAGTCTGTGAGCTCCTTAACTGTTAAGATACGTTTTAGGTTATAAAACCCAGAAGCAAACCCATGATGGACTGTGTGTCCAAAGTGGACAATATCTTGACAGTGGGATGGGTTATTAGACCAAAGATGTTACAGAAGGGTGTCATCATCTTCTACTTAACAAAATTACGACATGGGTAAGTTGTCATGTATTTTTATGGTTTACCAATAAAGGCTGGAAAACAACCAAATTAGTGCCACAAGCAAAGGCCAATTGTGACCTAGCTCGCAACTATGTCCTGATCACCACTATATTGTCATAGGGGTAGGGATAGATTCGAATCGGTCTGATTCAAACTTAAATCTATATTTTTGAATTGAAACTCTAATTCAGTAGTTTGGCTCAAATTCGATGGTTTGTTGATGATTTTTTACCATAATTCTAATTTTTCTCCAATAATTATTCTTTTTCCCCTTCTTCATCAACTCTTCAATGTTATTGTTTACCATTCAAGTTGATACAAACTCATTGTTCCGAATTCAAGTCAAGCTCAAGCTCGTCCTTATTCGGGCATGACTTTGCTCAAATCCGCCATTGAACAGACATTTTTTAATTGATTTATAAAATGTTGGGGGCTGTTTTAGAATAATACATATTAACATAGCATTCCGTTGAAAATTTTCAAACCTTGAGGGTGGTATAAACTTAAACATTTTCTGAATAATAATATCATAAACATGTGAGCTGAATTATTGAGATGCCATTAATAGTACTGCTCTTAACGGAATGTTTTTTCTCTAAATTAAGATTGATTTGCAGGGGAAAACATAGATATGATCTTGGCTGACCCCTGTCTATTAGATCTATCTCTCAATTACTTATAATTAGGCGAATGATTTTACTGAGTGATTATCACACCCTTTGATGAGCCTATTTCTAGGGTTATAATATTAATGGCTCTACAAGAATACTTCTATAGAGTGTGTATAAAAATTAAGAGAAAGTGTTATAGAAAAGACAAGATAGGAATTGTTAGATTTTGTAAAAACTTTCCTAAACTAGCTTAGGATGAAATTTCTCTGATCATATGGAGAGTATAATTATTCTCTTTCCCCCCATTCTCTCAATAATTTTTTTGATTTAAAAGATACGGTCGTTACAATCATTGTAGTAGAAGTATATAACAATTGAGAGCTAATAAGATAAGAACTTATTGAATTTTATTGTGGGTAGATGACACGGACGGAATGTTAATTGAGAGGTTACATTTTGTAGACGAGTTATGTCTATCCACTAGTCAAAGGCACAAATTGTCACTTTGCATATGGTCACTTCTCGAATAGATGTTTTATCGCTGGAAAACTACTAATAGTTATATTTAAGACCAGACCACGTTTAACTGAAAATCAACACTGCTAGTAACTTTAACACACTTTACTCTCTTAATTGATCCATTCCTTAATAAATAAATTTGATTTGTGGTTTTTCTTTAGCCTCTCAATAATTGAACAAGGGGTTGATTTTGAACATGTGGATTTGAGGATAACAATATGATTTCTGTGAGAGTTTCCTTGTCTATCTTAGGATAGTGCTAATCTATAGTCCAATCCTAAATGTCAGATATTAGCTATACAAAGTTGTACATCCAATTTGCTCACTGATTGAAATCTGAATAAGGCTTCAACTGCTTTCTCAACTTGAAAGAGGAGATGGTTTTAGATGAATGTCATTTGAAACCAATTTTTGCCTTTTAGTTGATGATCAGTGTTCCTTTCTTACCATTGCCAATTTTTAAGCAAAAACAGCAAGCAATTTGCATTAATTAACCTGTCTCCCCAATAAATGGTTCCAATTCCACATGCCACTTCAAACTGGACCCAAGTTTTGTTACATTTTTGGAGATTGTAAGACACCAAGAGGTGAAAGCCCCTAGGACCTGAATCAATCACATTAAAATCTTGAGTTCAATTATTGACCCTACAACCAGTGCATCAAATAATCTTAATAATTCCTCTTGTTTGGATACTCATACTTTTGTCATTCAAACCATCTTTTAAGATAACTCCGAAATCTTTTACTAGTTCTAAATTCTTACCCCAAAGTGAGACCTCAAAGTGGACAGCATTTGTATCCTGGACAATTTTGTATTTCACAAGGATTCTACACGTTCAAGACCCATTTTCACATGGTTTCTGAACCCTTCCATTCCAAGTTAACCAAAAACAAAATCCCGTCTTGCAAAACAACTATATCAGAAATTAGGCTGACCTGTAAAGACAAAAATGGACAATTGAAGAAGTTACATCAAAAGCAAAGAATCTTTGCCCATCTATCATCCAGGATTTGGCAGGTCGCTTAAATATTCGAGTTTCCTTCTTGTTTATGTTCTCTCATCTCATGCTGGCCTTAATTTCCTGTTTTTACTACCTGGAATAATGGAACGGTAAAGATCAGGCTGCCAAAGAAGAGCACTTAATTCCTGATCTAATAAGACCTGACAATAGTAATGGTGATAGCTGCATATGGAACATAGACTGGGGAGATCTGCTATCAGTTGTATCTATCTTTCTCTCTGTTTTCTCCTGTGATAGAATAATTACAATAAGCTTTCCAGGATTTGATAGCGATGGGGAAGACAGGAAAATGGCTTAAAAGTTTCTTTGCAGGGAAGAAAGACAGAGAGAAGGGGAAATTTAGTCCTGCTGCCATTGAAAATCCAGCATCTCCAACTCCAATTTTACCTACAACTCCTAAAGAAAAAAGGAGATGGAGCTTCCGAAGATCTTCAGCCACAGCAGCAACTCCCAAGGACTTGAATTCAGAAGAACAAAGTGCCCCCGGTACGCCACCGGCTATGCAGGCTAGAATAGACAAAGAAGATGAGCAGAAGAAGCATGCTCTGGCTGTGGCCGCAGCAGCTGTGGCAGCTGCACAGGCAGCGGCTGCTGTGATCAGGCTAACAACTGCTGCTATTGGGCGATCCAGCGCAATTGAAGAGGCTGCTGCCATAAAGATTCAATCCATTTTCCGGGCTTATTTGGTTTGTAACTCTAGAATCCCGCATCTCCAAAACCCAAATGCTGCAAAAATTAAAATGTAATTGGTGTTGTTTCAGGCAAGAAAGGCACTGTCTGCATTAAAAGGATTAGTGAAGTTGCAGGCCTTGGTAAGAGGTCACCTGGTGAGAAAACAAGCCACAGCTACACTTAGGAGCATGCAGGCACTGCTGACAGTTCAGGCTCGAGCTCACGTGCAGAGAATCCGGATGGCCAAAGAAACAGATCAGATTAATCAGGGGCACTCAGTCCACAGAAAATCAACTAATGACAATTGTATGAGGCATACATATCCTGTAAGTTCTATTTCTCCTGCCCTTAAAATTATGCACCGAGATGGCAAATATTGTATCTGGGATCTGGTTTTTTGTACATGTAGGAGATTGATAGAGACATGGAAGAGAACATTAAGATAGTAGAGATTGATCATGGTGAATCAAGAGGAAGCTCAAAGAGCAGAAATGGCTACTCAAACCATCCACAAATTGAACAAACAGAACCCAGATATTTCACGCAAGATAATTGCCAGGTTTCTCCATTTCCATCAGCTCTGACTGACATGAGCCCCAGAGGCTGCAGTGGTCATTTTGAGGACTATTCTTTTAGAAAAATGCAAAGTAGTCCACAATACTATTCTGATACATCCAAAGCTGATCTATCAAGAGTTCCTTTTGCCTTCTCCAGGCCAGATTATACTGATTCTTTGGCCTATGAATGCCCATTGTTTCCCAATTACATGGCTAATACAGAATCTTCAAGAGCAAAAGCTCGCTCACAGAGTGCACCGAAGTCAAGGCCAGATTCATATGAGAGGCAACCAAGCCGGCGAAGGCCTTCCAAGGAAGGGAGAAATGTTCCAAGGGCTATTATGCGGATGCAAAGGTCATCTTCACATGTGGGCATGGCTGCTCAAAATTACCAATTTCCATGGTCAATTAAGCTTGACAGGTCCTCAGTCTCGCTTAAAGACAGTGAGTGTGGATCCACCAGCACAGTACTTACAAACACCAACTACTGCAGATCATTTGTTGCATATGATGTGAGTCCAAATATTATGAAATCAAAATTCTAAAATATGGACTAAAACAAAAAGAAAGTGAATATATGAATTCACTTAATATGTATTGGGTAGTCAAATGATATGTTATTATATGATTGAGTATCATCCAGTCACATAATAACATATTATCTAGATATCCAATTAGATACTCAAATATTAGTTTTTGTGGGTGCAGCCTGAATGAAACAAGTACTAACATGCTCACCAACTATGCAGACTTAATACAAATCATGGAAGCACCAAAAGGAAATGATCAAGAAAAATGAAGTTTTGATGCAGAAAACACTTTCAGTGTCAGTAAATGGAGCTTTGTATTGAAGAAAGTAGAAATGATCAGGAAAAGCGAAGTTGGTTTTTTTGTTAAATTATTATTATTTTTTTTTAAGTTTCTGCTTGATCAGGGTGTGATTGTTTCCATCATCAAATTGTATTCAGAGGTAAACTTCTTTGCTATATATGTCCAAACATAAACCACTTTGTTTTAAATCTACAAAAGTGATATCTTGTTTTGCAATTCAAGAATCAGACCCACCAGTTCCTTTATCAGATCTCTTTCTTCTCCCGTTTCCTTTGTTAAATGGTTATCCAGAGTAAATATAACTAAACAATTCCAAAGTAACATCTGTGATATCCTAGTCAAATCTTATATCAATAAAATATGAGAAAGATATTATCAAAACGCACTTTAGGTCAGGTTATTTGGACCAGTGTGTTACAACATTGATGCAAACTACTTTCCCATAAATTCAACTAGACCATAGTTTGGAAACGAAGTAAATGGACTTAAATTACAACCATGAGCCTACAAGGTCTACCTTACTTCGGTTACTTTATATAATAGACGAAACCAACAATTCAGGATTTCAAGGTCCAACTCGCACCATAATACATATTGCTTACACATATTGTTGACGTCTTCACACAAGAGTTCACTTCTTTGACAATTCTTTTTTCTTTGGTGATATTGTTTCTCAGCAAGCCAAACTTGATCTTAAACAAAATATTTTGGACTTAAACTGATCTTGAGTTGTAACATTGTAGTCCAAATAACTCGGTTCACGATATTATCTATTTCGGATAGTTTTGTTTTTGAATTTTACAAGATAAAACATATTTTTATAACTTAGAATGCTTATATATATCCAATATTTTTCTCATATTTGTACATACATGAAATTTGATTGGGGGCAAGTGAAACCCTACTGTAATGGTACGTCAATCAAAGATACGAACAAGTATAATATAAGAAAGTCGTGTAGGAAGAAGACATTCAAATTGTATATCTTATACAAAAATTGTACTGCTATTTATACTACAACAATCTACCTAATAAAGAAGATTTTTCTGCATAATTTTAGCAACAAATTGTTCAACATAATTACATAATATTTGCACATAATTAACTTTCTTGATTCTTGCATGATCAATCTCTTTGAGTCTTGCTATTCTGATTAACTTCGTTGATTCTTGCATTGCCAATCTCCTAAGTGAAACTGACGCGATTCATGGTCTTTGCTATAAATTGGGCTTAACATGTACTGTAGAAACAAATGGTTTGCTTGCTTTCTTCTTGGTGTTGGGTTTGGCTAGGCCTGCTTCACTAATGAAATTTTCAGAAAAATTGACATTCGACTGACATGCCTTCTTCTGAGCATGGAATCGGAGTCCTGTAATTTGTCTGGCTGGGCTTTCATTTACAGTTCACAATGCTATACACCCAAACCCAAATACTCTCATTCAACCCATCCCATTCAAATGAATCTCAATTTAACCACCCAACCCAAATTTACATTTCGAAACCCAACTATCCTCTAAACCCAACCCAACCCAACCCATCATCAACAACTCAAATTCTCATTTCTACCACCTATTTCCTCCTTCACCAAACCAATTCATTTTTGTCACACCACCTAGGTAGCCACTCAAAATTTCTTGTGTGTATGTTGTGGGCGAATGGGACATTGAGCTTTATGCTAAGGTCAATGATGATGCCCTGGGAGCCATGCTTTCTCTACATTAGGGTAGTGCAAGATTTCCAATTATTAGAAAGGGCTTGGTTAAAATTAAAGATTGTGTGCTTGACTTGGGTTTGTACTGGTTATACCGGATGGCTGTTGAAGTGTTGTTGTTCTTCCATTTTCACCTTGAGGACAAGGTGAGACCGAGTGAGGTAGGTAATGATAGAAACCTTTATGTTGGCAAGACCAAACGGGGCAAATACAAAGAGAAGTACGATCCAGAATCTTCAATTTCAACAATTCAAATGAGTGACATGTGGTAGCCTGTGAGTTGAGACAATGAAGAGTTAGTTATAAAATTTTTTATAAAAAAGTATGTGTAGAGAGGCATGAGGTAGACAGAATTATCTAAAAAAATTCATACTTGATTTGAAATAACTGAAATTATATTGTTTTAATCAATTCGTATTAAAACAATATCGTATTAATCTTTTACAATACCAAGTTAAACCAAACTCGAAATCAACTTGAGTGCTACAGTTAAACTTGAGTTCAATTACCCTCAAATCGAAGCAAACTTAAATTCAAACAAAAATCAAACTAAGCCAACTTAAGCCTCAACTCCCTCAAGCTAAATTGAACTCGAATTGGTTTAAGCTTGAAATCGACTTTACTCGAGTTCAACTTAATTTTATTGAGATTAGACTTGACAAACAAACAAATTAAGTTGGGTGTAGGTTCAATCGATACAGATATGAATTGACTTATAGGAATAATGATTTCTAAAACTCGTACTCGATTTTACAGGTACAAATCGACCCGCGGGTTACCAACTAATATTAATATCTTACAAATTCTCTTTTGTTTTTATTATTTTAATTTATTTATTTTATAAATTTTAATATTTTTCTCTTCAAAAACATTTGTAAAGAAGAGAAAATTTACTTCAAATTATAAAAACATTTTCTATAAATTTAGCATTTAATAAGGAATGAATATTTATTACAAAGTGTTTAGTACTCATTGTTTAAATTTATTTTTAACACAACGAATTCTTCTATTTTAAGATAGATTTGAATTCATTTTATATTAAAAAAAAGAAAAAAAGTATAAAAATTATATTGAGTATATTGTAAGTTTGATGTTAAAAAGATAAAAAAATAACGGGTGACATGCAAGCATACCCAGCATATCCACAAAAATTCATTACTTGCGAATGCAGGTTTAAAATGGGTATAAATCCAAAAATCTAAAACTCATACCTATTTTTAGACAGATGAACTATAGATCAGACAAGTAATCTGTCAGGACTAATTGAGATGATGAATATAACTCACAAGATAGCAATATTGTCTAATTTCTGACACATCAAGTAGAGATCATGTGAAACTCAGAGAAGCACCATTCCTTATCTGATTCATCACAAGAGAAAGAATGAGATTATTTTCAAGGTGGCTGTAAGTCTGAAACTTATGTAAGAGCACACAAGCAACAATAAGAAATCAGTTATTACTGGAACAGAGAAGAAGATTTATTTCCAAATCTTGGTTGGATTGAATAAACAGACATCTCAACTGTGAAATTTTCAAAGTGGTTGATTCTTGTCAATCAACATAAGACAAATATAACACAACTAAAAGGTTGAAGTTGCTTATCCAATCTAACTTCTGTCTAACAAAAGATGATTTCTCAACAAATTTAGTGTTCCTACTCCCACTAATTTGAAAATTTGTCAACTCAGGAAAAACAAGTTTCATACTCATTGTTTAGGTACCTCATATTCGACTTTCACCAACCAAACAAAAAAATCAAAAAGAGACAACAATAATTAGAGATACCAAACTATCATTTTTCGTTTATTAAAAAGACAAAACTTTTATTTATTTATTTTTACATTAAAAAAAAGGTCAGTTAAAGCCTTAAAGATAGCAACTCATGAATGGCTTTCATCGAGAGTGTAAAAAGTTACCAGACAGAAGTTCAAATCTGTTGACTTGTTCCAGTTTTGCTGAGAAAAAATACAAATAACTAGATAAGGAAAACCATGTTCCTGCAGGTCTGACTTCAACCAGAGGAGTCAAATATCATCATACAGGATCAAGAAGGGGCCTACTCTTGCTTCAATTATTGGTGATACCCAAGCATGGCTGTCCCCGCTGCTGTAGGGGTAAGACCTGCCGTGTAGGGCAGGTGGAGGCCGAGGCTACGGATACAGTCCCCTCCTTGCCACACTTGAAAATTACATCCAACCATTAGAAATTTACCATGGCTTGGGTCATACCCACGTGGTCCCTAAAGCCCCATCTAATTGAACATTCATTACTTTTTCGTATACAACCTACAACTTTAAATTATGTGTTTAGATAATGTAGTTATTTTTTTTTTCTCACTTCAAAATCACTCAATCACATATCACATTAATTTGTACGCAATGTTACTGTAATGACAATCACTGGTAAGCTCGATTCCAAGATGAAGATCAGATCAATACTAGACTGGAAATCTCAGAATACAGTCATTGATCATATGCAAATAAAAGATAAAATCAGATCAATACTAGACTCTGAATGCCACTTTAGGACAGTATTGAAGAGTATTAATATAATACACCAACAAGTGACCAAATACTGCACACAAATATGAGCAATAAAGACCAAGAGTAACAAACAATTTCATCAGTTTAAAAAGGGACCAAGGTTCCTTGCCACAAAAAGAAAATACAGGAATCGATTTTACCATAAAAGAATGACGGCAAAAAGAAATGACTCAACAAGCCCAGCAAAATCTCCACAATCCAGAATTGGGTGCAGGAATAGTATGCTAAGAGACCAGTAGTTTTCATCAAAATTAACACATCCACTTGAGACATTGCATACCAATTCAAGGCAAAAGCAGGCACTCCAATGTTTACCACAGTGTTTCTTGATAAATGTAACTCTCATCCAATCGGTGCCAACTTTTTGCCTCTGTTAAGCAACAGACTAATACAAATCCCTACTATGAACTGGGAAGCTTCTCCTTGAATATCTGAGGGAGCACTTCATGAACACTGATGCCTAAAACAGGATCCCCCAATTTATTTCATTGATGCAATAGAAAATAAACACACAAAAAAGAAGAGGTATAATTGTTATGATTCAAGTACTGTGAACATGGAATACTAGGATTTTTAACATATTTCTACAAGGAGCCAATTTCCATCAATACCGAAAAGAAATCTAATTGTACTACGATTTTGTTTAGGTTTTATTCAACTGAAAATAAATTGCCACAAAAAAGGAGCTATAATTGTTATCATGAGACAACTATTCAAATATTGCATTTTTGTCTGATATACTACTGAATTACTAAAAAGGTGAAAAGAATCAGCAAAAGCTGGCATACTAGGAATTTATATATATACAAGGAATCAATCTCCATCATTCCTGAAAATGAAATCTAATCATAGCTTTCAACCACTATACATGTGAATTTTCCCTTCTATCCATGAGCTAAAGAGGTCATCACTCAGTTTGGGACCAACAGGAAAAAGGAACCTTCACAAGAGGGGTCCAATGGTAAAATTTAGAAGATACAATACAAGCGATACAGTCAAAAGGCCAGCCAATTTATCCACAATTACAGAAGAGAAGTTGCTCAGTTGTCTCCATTAAAAAAATATCATCAATACGAGAGTCACAGTATTATTATTGCACAAATACAGTGGAAGGATTGATCTACTACATTTAAAATATTCACCTTTAGATAAACTTCAGCTAACCAGAACACTTGAATTTAGAGTTAATTAACAAGAAAAAAAAAAACAAAATACTTATAACAAAAAGGATTATGTAAATATTAGCAAGACACAGACCTGCAAAATACTTGCCCCTTTTCATTGGAACTAGGTATAAACCATAGTTTTCACACATGGGGTGACTCAAATTGAACAAAGAAACCGTCATGTTGCCCATGTTTCCACTTTCTTGAACCTTGACCTTTCCAAACCTGCAAAGACAGTACATCAGTGACAATATCTTCTCCTAGAACCATTTTCTATTTCTCAACTGGAAAGAGTAAACAATCACATATCAAATATACCATTGGTTTTGGAGAATGTGAAAATCAGCTAGAACCAGTCAAAGCTGAAGTATCCAACTGCATAAGTGATTAGACACACACTCGTAATCATCTAGATTTAATTCTTTGGTAAAGTTTATAGAAGCAAATTTAAGTTTTTCTTTGCTTTAGAAATTATATAAGCATTACACAGATTGGTAGTGGATCGCCCCATAAAATTCAAGGCTCCAACCCCAATTATAATTGGAGTGGTTCAAGCAAAATTAACAAACTGTTGGTACATGTGTGGGTGGTAATCTGGGCAGTAGCTCCTACATTAATTGGCAGGAACCATTACAAATATTGCATATTAATAAATGACATTAAAAATTTGGCACAATAAGGAAGCATTTATATTCCAACAATTTAAAGCTCATTTTCCTGAGGCACAATCACATTGAAAGTTACTGTCTCTTGATTTTCAATAGGTTGCACCGTCTGCATGATGCATAAAAAGAATGCAAATCCTCTTCCAGTCAATAAGACTCTTACCACATCAAAAACTAATATGAAAATAAAATATGTTAACTGAGGTTAAGAGATAATTCTTTTGGGTGCCACTAGACATGCTGCACTAGAGAAAGAATCCTCAGCATACTGCCTTAGAAAAGAAAAACAACTGCTGTGTGTATGGGGTGACTCAAATGCCTGGTACAAGTACAGGAAAAGAACCATTACAAGTAGAAAAAAATTTTCCAATAAATATTTCAAAAGAAAAAACAAATTTGTACAAACTGAAATCCATGGACTAAAGAGCAGCATGTATATCTTCAATAACAAGCTAACAGTTCAAAAAATTTAATGTATGAAACGTAACAAGCAAAAAGTCTGTGAGAGAGGTTATGAAACCACATAAAGTTACAAGGCAGAAAAATTGGCACTTTATCAATATTGACAACTGGAGCATACTTCTCAGTGTCTGTCTTTTCTTTATCAAGAAGGAAATAGACTCTAGCATCCACTTTAGATGTTTCATGCCAAGACTTCACAGCTGTTTCCATTGTCTCGACAAGAAAAGAAAAGGCATCCTTATAATATCCTTCAGATCTATACTTCTCAGACTGCAAAGAGGAAGACCAACTTAATCCTCCTTACTGGGAAATGCTCAAAACAATTCTCTGAGGGTAAAACTGCATTATACAGTTCAGAGAATCAGCAGGCTTTCTGCTTGTGAGAAGAAAATATGGTAAAATAAACATCCAGAAATTACTCAGGAACTGTCTGACATAGACATGAGCTGTATATATAGATATGTGTGCTAATGTGTGTGCGCAGAATATGATGGAATGTAAATATAATATACTACAACTATGACTCTTGGCTGTAGAAGCTACACCCACCTTTTCTGATTTCCAGGCATCCAAATGCTTTTCCATATCAACATTTGATCTCGCGTTCTCACATTCTTTGGCTTGCTGTTTGTCTTTGCCAACTGGGAAATCCTCTTGATCTTTCTTGTTACTTGTGCACTCCGTGGATTGTATTGCAAAGCTGTCTGGAAGGCACTTAAGGCCTACAAGATGTGAAAAGAAGCGACATTAGCAACAGGAAATAAAAACAAGTGCTGTTGAGCAGAAGGCTGTTAAATAAGTCAGAGGAAGGATTAAATTATAAAATATACATCATCATATTGTTCCATAGCCTCCAATATGCATCCTTTTCTGAAATAACCCTGGAGGTGCATCAAAATAATACTTGTTATGAAAGAGCTTAGAAGAACCAAGTACAACGAATACAAATTAAAAAACAAACACCTTTTCCCACTGGGGGTTCAATGAGATTGTCATCTCTGCATCAGCAAACCTTAACCAATTGTAGAAATGCTGCAGCGCGGTTGGTGGCCAACAATAAAACATCATAATGAAGGAGATGCGTTAATTCAACAATAAGGCATCCTGCACTATGTCGCTGAAGTGAAACTAATTAAGAACTTAATAAATGCAGAGCATATAACAGTGTTTTGAAGTAGACAACCCAGAGTGTAAGCAACAAGTATAAATTTAAATTACACATACAACAACTCGTTAAAGGGGGCTTGCTCAAATCAACATCGCAGTAAGACATTTAGATACAATTTTCTCTAAAACAAAAGAATGACAACTACTAAATATCCTGTTGAATTTCTAAAAATGAATCCTGTTGAATTTCTAAAAATGAAAAAATATTTCTATTAAACTACTAAATATCAAAACTTGCATAGTTTGTTAAACAATTAAGTCATTTTTAGTCAGCACATAATTGATCCAATTTCAACCCAATCAGTTAGTCGATCCACCAGTAAATTTCTTCTGATTTGATTCATGTCTCAATTCATATAAATTTTCTCTAAAACGAATAAAAAAAGTACACCTGGTACAGAGATATATATTTTTTCCTTTCCAATAAGCAATTGTGAAATGATTTTTTTTTTTTCAATCATGCTACTGCCGAAACAATCTGTCAATCGGTATTTGAGAACATCTATACTATCATTTAGCATGGCAACTAAGGTCAATATGCAACATAAAGAAACTAACCAAGTGAATTAGTCACAATTCCATACTAAAGAAAAATAATTCTAACCTTACCATTCTCAAACTTTCGAATTAAGCATATATTGATAGCTCGTCATTCGCATGAATGCTACAATGAACATTTGTGTTGTAGTTTCTGATACAGCCATTAGGGTTTAGATATCATATATATTGTATACACTCAATTTCAAACTCATTTCAAGAAAAAAAAAAAACCCAGAATTAGAAACTTAAAGGAAAAATGCAAGAAGGAACTGAACAAAAAAAATAAAAAACAAATAAAAAAAAAAACCTGTAAAGAGTGGGATTAGAAGGGTCTTGTTTGATGGCCTGAGTGTAAAGAGCAGCTGCTTTGAGGTAGTTGCCAGCTTTGAAGAACTCGTTACCTTTATCTTTCAATGGCATCTCACCTGCTTCAGCCATAGTTAGAGAGAAGATTGCAGTGAACCTGTTCCGTTTCTAAGGACTATGGAAGATCTTTGCACTCCCCACTGTTCACAGTGACGAGGCCGCCCCTGATCCACTTCCAAGTTTAAATGTGTTAAGGCCAAATCACTGTTTCCCACCCGAACTTTAAAGAAAGTATGTTTTAATTGGTAAAATGTATTATTGTTATTTTATACCATATACAACAGGAGTAAATATTAGTTACACCCCTATAGAATAAAAAACTATATTATTTCCTTTAATTATTGAATTCTTTTATAATAAAATTATATATATTCTTTTTTTATATATAAATAAATATATATATTTAATATATATTATTATATAATTAAATAATTTTAAATAAAAAATAAAATAACGATAAAAAACGTATTCTCAGCAAACCCTGTTTAAATGCTGACCTTTAGTCGACTTAACCTTTTCCTGCGCCTAATGTTTACTTAAATTATTATTTGGGATCTCATCTCCGCGTTCGATCTCAGCCCTTTGCCTCAGATTCAAAGACTGAGGGATGTGATCGAGTCTAATCCCTCGTCACATGTTCCGCATCCCCAAAACTCGAACAGAAGGGGGAGAGGCTTTCCAAAAAGTCTACAAGCAAGAATCGCAGTCTACCTACTTCATGGCCACTACTCCACTATCACTGTCAAATCAAATATCACTTCAACGTGTTTTCTCTTTTTGCTGTCTCCCCAAAATTCTAATCACTAACCTGTTAAAAAAAATTAAAAATAAAATAAAAAACCATTTTTTATCTAAATTTTAATTTAAAAAAAACATATACTCAAATTTTTATTTATAAATTAATTTTTGATAAAATTTTTTATTAAAGAGAAAAATAACATTGTTATTAAAACATCTAAATTTTATTACATTTTTTATTTTATATTTTAAAAATTATTAATTTTATTTTTATTTAGATTTTTTTAATTTAAAAAAATAATATTTTTTTTAAATTTATGATTTATTTTGTTATCCTCTTCGTTCACTTACGATGATGTTTGAATTCATACACTAATTATCATCTCTTTTGTGTAAAAAAATATCTAGAATCAATAAAGATGTCATTTATTTGTTTAAAATCAATAAAAATATGTTTTCATTTCGTGTCAAAAAAGGTGTAAGATATTAGTCCGTGTGTCTTCAGACAAAAATATTGTCACCATTAGTAAGAGAGGATAAGAAAATAAATTCTAAGTTTTAAGAAGAAAAATATTTTTTAAATTTTAAAATTTTTAATATAGATAAATTATTATTTTTTAAAATTTAAAAAATTTAAAATTTATATTTATTAAATATTATTAATAAATAATAATTTTATATTTATTTTTAATAATTTTAAATTTTTTATATCTTATAAATATATATTTATTTTTCATAAAAAATTTAAAATAAAAAATAATCTTGTCATCAATTTCATGAATTATTGAATGTTGATTATCTGGAAAAAAATAATAATAAGTGAGGTGGGTCTGCAACTCTGCACCCTCTGATTTTGAAGAGACACTTGAACAAATACATCATCACCTGGGAATCGGGGTTCCTACTCTCCCATAATATCGTCCCTTTTTTATTTTGAAGATTCAGTGGGGCCCTCTTAAAAGATTTTGTTAAGCCTTTTTTTTTTTTACAGTCCTTTTTGGTTTTAAATTTATATAATATTTTAATTTTTTTTCTTTCCATATTAAATTCTTTGTTCGTTATAATGGCTGTCCACTAAATCATTGGATTAGAAGTTATACATATTTTATATAATTAGTTTAATTTTAAGTGATAGTTTAATTTAAATAAAATTTTTTAATTAAAAAATATTTCAAACAGTATATAATATTAATATAATAATAAATTTAATCAAATAAAAATTTATTTTAATATAAAAGATCACCATATTATTGTAATTATCTTACGTATTAAAATATTATTAATATAAATTTAAAATAATAATTTTATTTTTAATTAATGTTATAAAGATAGTAATATATTGATATTTTTTAATAATTTATTTTTAAAATAATTTATCATTTTAATAATAAAATATTATTTAAACCAAATGAAAATGTAAAGAACATATGCCTAATGGTTTCCCAAAAAGATACTATTATATATAAATTACGGTTAGATTCGAACTGAATCGAATTTGGCTCAACTTAATAATAATAGAGCTCAAGCTTAGGCTCGTCGAGCTTGTTATGTTTGAACTCAAATTCTGCTCGAGTTTAATTTAATTCATTTTGAATTTAAATTTTTAATTAATTCGTTATTAAAATGACGTCGTTTTAATATATATTAGTCAAAATGACGTTATTTTGTATCAAAATTTTTAATTTACAAATTTTTACAAGTAAACTCAAAAATATTGGCTCAAGCTCGCTCAAGCTAGCTTAAAATTGTCTCGTTTCGAGCTCGAGCTCAAACGGATTCAGTTTAAATTTAATCCTAATATATATATATACACACATATATGTTATCATATAAGTAAGTATTATTTTATTATTAATTCAAAATCACTTAACCATATAATAACATATATAAATATATATAATTATATTACGCATTTTTAATTGAATTAGTAATTTATCACTCCCAAGTACTATAAAGGACTGAGTACAAGCCATGAGATACGGAAAGTTTAAAATGTGAGAGGGTGAAAATTTAAATCCAAAATTTGTGCTTCATATTTTGTGTTTTAAGCAATTCTATTCGAAAAAATATTTAATGATGTGATTAAATATTTAAAATTAAAGACATATAATTTATACAATAAAATTATATATATAGATAATGACATGTTATCGTATAATTTAATAATGATTTATTTTTAAATTTTAACTATCCAATCATATGATGATATGACGTTACTTGTATATAAAATTATATACGAAAGTTATGTATATAATACTATTCTAATTTATATGTCTTTATTTGATTGTAACTGAACACTAAAAATTAGATGTACATAATTTTATTGTTTAAGTAATTAATATAAATTTACGCATTTTGAACCATTAATTACAAAATCAATTTCTTTGTACAATTTAGGATGAAAATTTTATGTATACACATTTATACGTAATACATACTATTGTATCAGATAAATAATGTTATAGATTTATTAGAATAATATTAAGAAAAATTAGAATAGTATTATGATTCTAAGATTATGGACAGATACGAATCAAACCGAGTTTGAACATCTTTAAATTCAAATTTGGTTCGAATGAAAAATAGTATGGTTTGAGTTTTTTGATTCAAAATTAAGGATAATTTGAATAAAAAACGGTTTAACTCAAATTTATAATTTAAATATATAACTCAAGTTTACGATTCATTTAGAAAATGAAAATATTTTTTTTATTATAAAAAAATGATATTATCTTGTTAATAAATTGTAAATTCAAATTAAACTATTTTTAATTTGAATTTAATTTAATTCAAATTTATTTTTTGAGCTAAACAAGTTTAAGTGAAACTAACTCAAAATAGATCAAACCACAGCTACAATGTTTTTCGATAGGCCAAACGACTATTTCCCACCCAAGGTTTAGCGTTTTCTCAAAAGTCCCCCCTTTAACTATAGAAACACCAAACACCCACCCATAGCCGGTTAAATTTAACCAAACCCTAACGGTGATAGGGGTAAAATCATCATTTTTGCTATAATATTAAAAATAAACTAAAATAGAATCTAATTTTGCCTCCCTAAACTTTAAAAACTGAAATTTTCCCCCCGCCTAAGTTTTAAAAAATTACAGTTTCACCCTAGGGTTTGGTTTTGAAATCTCCGGCGACCTCTCCGGCTCCGTTGCCGACGGCCGCTCCCTCCCGAAGCAACCTCTCCTTCCGGCGATCTCTTTCCTCCCATTTGGAGGTCCGATCGACGCCCGGAGACGCCGTGGGAGACGAAGAACTTCAGTTTTTAAAGTTTAGGGGGGCAAAAAGAGATAAAATTTTCAGGCGTTAGGGTTTGGTTAAATCTAACCAGCCATGAGTGGGTATTTGGTGTTTCCATAGTTAAAGGGGGGACTTTTGAGAATACATCAAACCTTGGGTGGGAAATAGTCGTTTGGCCTTTTCGATATGGTGAAGTCTTTGGTACTTGTGGTATATGGGAAATGGAATCTCAATAATCAAGAAGCAACACTGGGAACAACAATTGTTCTCGTGCTTCAAAACAAACAATAATGCAGGGTGTGGCTCCGGGGCCTTTTGTTTTGCACTTTTCTGTCATCACTATTGCCATCTTCAACTCTGGCTGTTCCACCATCACCAACTCATTTTTCCATGGAAGGTCCTTGCCTTTCACCGTTGGCTTCTCTTGCACCCAATGGTGTATCGCACGCAACTTTTTCTGTACCCACCATCTCTTGAATATTAGTGATTGTCGTTTAAACCCCTTGCTATCTCACCTCTCTCAACACTGCTTCATCTCCCCCAAGCCAAACAGTCAAGTTTATTCCTTTTCAGTCATGTTACCTCACCACCACTAGTAGTTGTCATTCTTTCTCCTCACTTGCTCAACTCACTAGCTAGCCCAAAAAAAGGCACCAAAAACCACCCATATCTGCTTTCAAATCCATTGTCGTTACATCAAGTAAGCTAACCCATGTCATTTGATATTAGGGTAAATATGAAAATGTAAATTCCAAAGCACATTGGAAATCAAATTGTGACCCAGAAAGGAACATTCCACATGCTTATAAAGACTGGAAAACGCATGGATTCCCTCCTCGCCCATGCAGCAAGGCTTACATAATACAGACTGCTAACCCATTACTCAAAACGAGGTTATCACATCTTAAAATGTTTACACTTTTTAAGGAAAATGCCATTACCTTCAAACCTTTTTTTTTACCAGGGAGTAAACCTGGGCACTGAGAAAGACTTCAGGACAAACTCAATCTGCAAATTCAGATAAGTTAAGAGAGAGAATCTAAAATATTATTAAAAAATATTTAAACTCTTATTTTTTATATATGTAAAATATTTAAATTATCACTCAAATTATCCTAGTTTGGATAGACTTCAATCATACCAAATTAGATAAATTAAAATGTTAATATTACAATATTATTAGTAATGTTTTTAAAATCAGAATCGGTGATTGAATTTATTGTCTTACTGATTTATGGTTGGACTGATTTAATCGGAGAATCAATCAGTTCAACTTATTATCAAATTATAATAAATAGATTTTTCTTAAAAATTTGTAAAAAATAAAATTAATTAAAATACTCATACCCATAGAGATTAGAATATATCCGTTTTAAAGAGTAACCAGTATTTATTTGATTTTAATGAAACAATTAAAATAAAAAAGTTTTAATCTCATGATTAAAAAAAACATAATTCTATAAATTATTGTCTATAGAAGACATTTCAATAAATATGAAATATTTTTTTAATTTTATTTTTGAACTTATTTTTTTTTACAAACTTTTAAAAATTCATCAAATCTTATAAAAAATATTCAAATTACTAAAAAATATTTAAAATTTTGGTCAAACCCAGTTTTTTACCAATTCATCTAGTCAAACCCAGTTTTTGATCGGATTTGATTAGTTCAATGAAAAAACCTTTTTTTTATATTAATTGGATCAGACTTGGAGCTAGTTCCTAGTTCAATCAGTTGAACCGATCAATCCGATTCAGTTTTAAAATCATTGATTATTAGAATAGGTTTAAACTTTTGCATTCTTATATAAAGAATCCTGAATTGTAACTCCAACCACCTTGTGACTTTTACCTTCATACTTCCACCAATTTGGACAATGATATATACACAATAAAACTCTATGCATATTTTTTATGTATAATTTTATGTATATATATAATAAAACTTATACATAATTTGTGTACATAATTTTATATATAAATAATGATATATCATTATATAATTGAGTATTATATATACAATAAAACTATTTGTATAACTTTATACATAAATAATGATATGTTATTATATAATTTGATATTATTTTATTTTTAATTTATAACTATTTAATTATATAATGATACATTATTATTTATACATAAAATTATATACATAATACGAACTTTTCCATATATGATTAGGCAGTAATCAGTCACTGCATCTAATCATCCTTTCATATCACAGTTTAGCAAATTGATAATGATTCCTTAATCCCAACACCCCCACTTTGCCTTCTGTAATTTCATGGATTCAGTAAGGGTGTCTTTGGAATCTAGAGATGAAGAAAGGTCTGCAGATACAATACGGACAGAAAAAGCAACGTCCGTATGGCAAATATATTCAATGCTGCCTGTCCTATCTCTCAACTGCAGAAGAAGAAGGGATCATGGCGGAACAGAAATAATACAATCAATTCAATACAATGCAATGCAATGGAACCCATTTGGCCATTTTTGCCGTCTGCAACTGCAACTGCAACTGCTCACTGTTTATTACTTACTAAAGAGGGCACCATTGCTACATAAACCAGGCCATGAGCCTGAAACAATGAGATTACGAATGTGGGTACTGTTGCAGCAGAATCCCTGCTCCTTTGCTTAAGAGTATGGAGCTCTTTCTTGTGTGTCAGTAGAATTCAACAGAGACAGAAATGGGAGAAAAGAGAAAGAACCAGGAAAAAGTTTAGGTATATTTTACAAGTTAATGAAAAGGGCACATCTTAATTACAGCTTTTTGCTCCAATCTGTCTCATAATCAACAAACTTGCATTTACTGCAAGTAGAAAAGAAACAAAAATGAGAGAGAGGAAGATGTTGCAGAGAGATCCCTCTTGGTAATCTGACTTACAAGTGACTTACATTCTTAATGTTCCCAAAATATTAAAAATACTGTAAAATTATACATATCCATTAATGCAAGTCACAATTGAGAAGAAGGCTCCGTATTTTTCAACAATGGCTTGTCTTTTAGGGCATGAAGAGGTTGTTGCCACACTTGCAACGCCAAGCTTCTGGGTAGTACTCTAATGGCGTAATAAAACCAGGCTGAATGGGCACGTGAACGGGTGAACAAGGAGAACAATTTCCACACTTGGATCTGCACGTGGGTGGTGAAGAGCCTGGACCACTGAGTCGCTTCTGGGCCTTCACACCTCCTTCCATCGTCTCTGAGTCTGAGCCTCTCTCCTGTAACCCGCTACCTGCAGGCAGACCAAGCTTTTAATGATGATAAGCTTTAATATTGTGGGTTTCTGTGAGCGTAAAGCTTAAAAAGAAACTGACCCAATTGAGTTAGTAAAAAGAAGAGAAATGTGAAGACAGTGAGGGATGACAGTAGACACCGCTGGTGGTCGTGGCGGTGGCGCCGCATGGCCTGAGATGAAAAGTGTAATTTCTTTGAGATGTTGCAGTTGCTGAGAGGATTACTGTTGCTATGTGGTAAAAAAGAAAGAAGGTGAAGGAGGAAGGAGAGAGAGGAGATTGAAAGAGAGAAGAGAGGTGAAGCAGAAGAGCTCTTGAGAGTCAAAGAGACATATGTAGATTACAGAGAGAGAGTTGTTTTATTGCTTGGCTAAAGGTGAGGGGTGGGGTGGGGTGGGGTGGGGTGGGGTGGGGACGGCCGTGGAGAGGACTTGCTGAATGATTATAATGGCTGGGCTTGGCTTGGCTTGGCTTCAACATCGATCCTTGATTAATGCTCTTATTTACTACTTCCCATTCTGTCATTCGCAAATTTTACCGTTTGGATTTTACCCTTTCTTTGTTTTGTGGTGCATGCCATGGTTTTCGATCCATTGAACTTGAGCTTTTGCTTAGTTTGAAATAGTTCCTTTAAACCAAATTGAGCTTGACTTCTCTTTTATTTAAATTGATTTAAAGAGAACTCGTTGAACTCAAACGTTATTATTTTATAAAAAAATAATATATCAATCAATATATCATTATTTAAAAAAAAAAATCAAATAATTTAAAAAATTTAAAATTTATGATATACACATTTACTATATTATTATTATTTTTTTAAAATATATCAATCTATATTGATAATAAATATCATATTATTTTATATAATATATTTATTATATTATATTAATTTAATATATCTTATAATACGTATTATTTTTTATTTATATTTTATATATTATAAAATATTAATAGTTATATTTATGATTCCATCAGGCTAGTTGAATTGGCAATTCTTAAGTTACGTGTGTTTGGTTCCTTGTAAGAAAACGTTAAAAAAGTTAACCTAAAAGTCAAAAATTTCAACTTAGTTTTGAAGTAGAAGTTGATTTAAAAGGAAATTGAGGAGTTGAAATCAGAAACATTAAACCTTATTTTGACTTCTTACAACTCTGTGATGTGATCAAATCAGAAGGTGGAGTCTTTGATCTTTCATGTTCTCATTCATACATCAACTCATCTGAGTCTTTCACCTGTACACGTCACGTGCCTCTAACTCAAGACGTGTAAACGCTCGTATTAATTATTAAATCAATCAATCAATCAGTTAACCTTATTATTTAATATAAATTAATTTAGAGTTTTGCGGTGTGAGTGGCAAAGATGTAAAAAAGGGAAAAGAGAGGGGTGTTGAGTGGAAGGCAGCAGTTGGGAGCATGAAGGACATCTGAATCAAGCCCTAGCCTAGCCTAGCCTACTATTATCCAATACAATTATTTATAAAGTAGGCCAAAGCACTTGTTCCCACCAAATGTTTAATGTATTCTCTGATTCTCAAATCTTAACAACTTGAAAACTTAAGCCCGATTCATCATTCAATGCATAAAATATAATTTTATCAGTAATATAAAAAAAAAAGTATTTTATTTTTAATTATTAAATTAATAAATTATATAATAATATAATGTTATTTATGTAGAAGGTAATTTATAAAAAAATTATTTATATATATATATACTGTGTGTGCGTGAACAGGCCCAAACCTGAAAGTGGGGTTCGGTAGCATTTAAGGCAAAATGACTTGGGCAGAGATAAAGGCACAGGACCAGCGCTTATCAGAGCGTTGGTTCGCTCATCAGTCACCTCATGTGCGTTCCATATGGCAAGGCAACCAAAAGAGCTATGGCTGGTCATAACCGCAGCAGTATCAAATCATCATCCAATTTAACTTCACTGATTCTAACGCTGTTCCTCTCTGTACACACCGCAAACTGTGCCTTCCTTTTTTATACTTCCACTTTGCGGTGGATTCCAGCAGCATAGCTCGAATTCGGTTATTAACCTTTGAGCTCAAATCGAACTCAGTTTATGTGACTGTAAAAGCTTGAATTTAAAGGGTTTGTATATTGTTGAACATGAACTCAAGTTTAAATAGTTTTATATTATCAAGTTTGAGTTAGTCGAATTAATGAGTCTGAAAGGATTTAATTCGAATCTAATGACATAAAATCGTTTTGAATAATATATATTAAAATAACATCATATCGACTGATTTTAGTTTGATTATAATATCATATTGAATTCAATTTAAGTTTGATTTAATACTATAGTTGAATTTAAATTGAATATGAGTTTGACTCCCCTTAAATTAAGCTAAAATCGAGTTCATTTGAAGAGAGCTCAAACCAAAACTTGAGTTTGACTCTTTCTAACCGAGTAGTCAAACTTGAGTTGAACCAAACTTAAATTCAATTGAATTTAAATCCACCCTCACTTTTATTTATGTGTAATGCTTAAAAAAAAAAAATAGTACCTCAATATTTGAGACTTTTTTTTTTTTGTTATAACAAATACTAATAATGTCGAATTTAGATTTAATTGGTTTGTGCTCAATCTATGTTTGACTTGAATTTTTTTGATAACTGGAGATCTCATCTGTATTTGTTTGACAGGTAAACATAAGATATAGTGATCGAACTCATAATCATTGTATCAAGTAAGTCAACGTTTTAAAAACGTTGAAAAAACTCGAACTCATATATTTCACTTTAAAAGTTTTAATATTTTACCAATTTTTTTAATCTTAGAGGGCTAAGTTCAACTTGAATTAGTTAAACTTGAGTTAAAACTTTAACTCAAGAATTCAATTCAAGTTTGGTTTATTTGGTTTTTACGATATCTTGCTCACTCTTAAAAGTATATCTATGACTACCTAATGAAGGTATGTCACCTTAAAATATATGCCTAACATTCACCTAATCTTCAATCGAAGTTCAGCATAAGTGGGCCTAATGTTGGACTGAAACAAGGCCAGAAGGCCAGGTCATGAGGCTTATGGGTGACCCATTTGAGGGCCTTTGATTAGAAGGGTGGGGGCTACCATAGGGACAAGTAGGGAAGGATGAAGAAGCAACCATTGCTTTTAGGTCATCGGGTTCGGAAACCGGAAAGGGACGTTTCAATTTTAGGGCACCTTCAATGTTACTGCTTCACAAGGAAATGGAGATCTACCGATTCCCCTTTTTTGTACTGAGTTTCAGCTTTTGAATGTGTTACTTTCTCCTGTCGCTTGGGCCTCTCAACAATGGCATAGCCCACCACAAACTCTCTTTTCTCAGTGTTGTTTAGTGTGACTGAACTAGGGTTAGACTTGATCTGAATGATTAAATTCAAATTTGAGATATAATTTTAAATGGCAAAATTACTCATTTATTATGTGTCACTTAGATCAAATTTTATATGAGATAAAGTTATACTCAATCTATATTTGACATAAACGAGGATAGATTCGATTCCAATGGAGTTTGAATAAATTTTAGTTTGAGATCAATGAGTTGGGGTTTAAACTTAGCTTAAAAATGGTTTAATTTTAGAATTCATCATAATGTTATTTAAATTCAAATGTTTAAATCAGCTCAAATTTAAGTCTTTCATGAAATTTTGTTCAATCCCAAGTTTGGGTTTAAACTCAATTTTAAAAATAATTTAATTTTATATTTTATTCAAACGAGACTCAAATATAAATAGTCAAATCAATTTAAATTTTAAACTTGATTTATTTATAAAAATGATCCAATTCTTAATTGGAATTCGAACTTCAATTCGTAAGTGTATACCTTAAATAATTGATTTGCATGGTAGATTTTGAAAATATTTCTATTTGTACTCAAATATAATAAAACTATGTACATAATTTTTATATAATATTTTATGTACGATCAATAAGACGTTATTATATGATTGGACAGTTAAAAATTGAAGATAAAACAATATTTATTCACATAGTGACACATCGTTATTTATTCTTTATCATATACAGTCCAAAATGAGAGTCAACTGGTTTAGAAATAGTATCATATATTTATAGTTATTTTTTATATTAAGCAAAAGCAAAAAATATATTATTAGAACTATTTAATTGAATTCAAATATCTCTTGATTTAAGTTCAGTTCGAATAAAAAATAATTTAATTTGAGTTTAGTTTGAGATTGTTAAATTAAAATTAAAGATAATTAGAATTTGGTTCAAATGAAGATAATTTAGTTTGAGTTTGACTCATATTTATTATTCAAATTTGTGACTAAAATTGGTTATACAGATTTATTATTCGAATTCATAATTTATTAATAAAAAGTATCATTTTATTTAATAATAAACAAAACAATATTATTTAATAATTGCTTAATATAATTTCATTCAAACTATAAACCACAATCGCATATCATATTGTGTATTAAAAATCTAATTTTTTATATCACGTATCAAATATTGTATTATATTATATAATACATTTTAAAAAAAATTAAAGAATAAAAAAATATAATTGACACATCATTTTTTAAAACACCTTATTATATCATCATTTTCTCTAAAAAATATATCGATTCGAATCAATAATATATATTTTATCGTATGAGATTTTAACTATATCGTATTAATTCGATACAACTTATGATATATATTATTTTTTATTTGTATCGTATTATATATCATAAAATATTGATAACTATGTTATAGACTAATTTTGAATTCAATAAAATTATATACATAAATAATATATATAATTGTATATATAAATAATAATATAATAATATATTATTTTATCTTTAATTTTAATTATTTAATTATATATTACGTTTTTAATTTTGAAATTCACGGATGGAATAAATTGAGTTTCGAGAAAAAGAGGGGGGTGAAAAACATAGAGTCAAGTTTAAACTCCCAAGTAAACCTAAATTTCTGCTAAACGGTGCGAGTCCACGAGATCACAGGAAATGAGAGATATTTCTAGACCCCATCGTCATCATCGTAACCACTACAACCTCCTCAACCTACTTAAATGGCACGAAAAGCAATTAAATAAATAATTAAGTCCACTATGGTCCAATAATAATAATTACTTGTCTAAAACAATACAGACAGGTGATTACGTGGCAGCCTAGGGTGCAGCGCAGCTCCTAAAAGGCTCCCCAAACAAAGCAAAAGCGCAGACGGCTGCGGCCACTCTCGCACTCACTCACTCTTCCTCTTCTTATTTTAAACCTTAAAATCCTCTCATAATTACCATTCTCTACAAATCACTGCCACTGACCCTAAAAGGAAACCAAATTCTCGACGGAATCTGCCGGCATGGACGGCGGTATGACGTCATGCCGGTCAATTCTTGACAAACCCTACAGTCAACTCACCGAGGAAGACATTTCACAGCTCACTCGTGAAGATTGCCGCAAATTTCTCAAAGAAAAAGGTTTTAGTTCTTCTCTCTTTCTTGCTTTTCTTTTTTATTTCCATTTTTGCCCTTTCACTTTCTCCTTATTTTCCGGTACCTGAGCCGAAACTCCTAAACCATTAAATAATGCTTCGACACGTGGCGCGACAGGAATGCGCAGACCTTCTTGGAACAAATCTCAGGCGATCCAGCAAGTGATTTCCCTCAAAGCTTTGCTCGAAAATGACGAAGATTCCGGCGCCGGTTCCGGTGCTTTGAGGAAACTCTTAGTTTCGCAGCCTGAAAATGCGCGGCGCGTGAGTACACTCTGGCCTTCGTGTGTACTTTTTTGGCGTGAGTTATATGTTTGTTGTTCAAATAATCAATGTTGTGTATGTAGGCCACTTCAAATTCAGGTGATTCGCTGAAGGAACAGAGCACTCCGGTCTTAGGAGACGAAAACGGTGCGTACAGGCGGAAGGATCCACCCAAATGCGTGGCTAACACTGATAACAAGTCATCTCCTTCCAGGTCTATTTCGTTACTACTTTGCTTTACCTTATTTAACGTTTTTGAAAAATAAAAAAAAAAAAATTGAACAAGTTATAGTCTTATAGATGTAGTAATTACATTGTGATGATTGGGCCTCTTTACAATTACATGTTTGAAATTTCAGTTTGTTGTAATTGATGATGCTGCATAACGATTGAGTTTCAATTAAATTTTTTGAGATTTCATGTATGATTTATTTTAATGGAAGTATTTAACCTGTGACGGCAGAAATCTCGGTGAAGCAAATATGTTGGTTGGACAAATGACGATTTTCTATTGTGGCAAGGTGAATGTGTATGATGGAGTGCCTACTGACAAGGTAATGAAACTTCTTTTTTCCATGGATTCCTGAAGCTGTAACTATGCTAGCATGTTGGCTTCCAATGCATCCAAATATGGGTTTGCAGGCACGGGCAATTATGCACCTGGCAGCAACTCCTATTGATTCTCCTCAAGATGGTCCATTTAGTGGAGTTGCGGCATTAAGATCTGTTCCATGCCATTTACAAGCGGCTGGTGAGAGACATAGTATTGTACCTCCTTCAATGATCTCTCATCCCATGCAAGCAGGTAGGATTTAGCATAGACAGGTCCAATGTCTTTTTGTGATCTATAGATTTTATTGGCTGGAATTGTGTATGTTGTTTGAATGTCATGCTGAAGCTGCATTTAGTGAACAAAATAGTAGATCCTGGAAATATGTCTAGACTTCTCCATCTTTTTTGTCCTATAGCATGACATTTCTTTTCAGAGAACACCTTTCAATTATCGAAATTAAATGAAAAGTCATCATTATAATTTTGTCAGTATTCTCTTCCATAACCAAGGCGGGTTGTACCTTTTATGTTTTGCATATGTTGATAGCATTCACCACTTTACTGGAAGCTGCTGAAATAAATTGAGAGCACTCACAATTATTTGGATTGCATTCCTGAACCTTCCTTTTCTAAGTGTCACTTGCAGTCTAAATCTTTAAGTTTTATGAGTAATAACTTTTTTTTGTTGGAGAGTACAATAGAGAACTATTTAAGTTTCTTACATCAAGATAGTTAATGTGACATTGCCAAATTTACCATACAAGCATTTCATTTGAATAGATAACTACTAATTATGATCGACTTTCACAGAGAAGATAGCAGAATATCCTCAGGGATATAGGGAGAAAGGGAATATTACTCGCGACTCTGGTAAGAACTTTTGTTTGATAAATTTTAGAATTTCCAGCTTGCAGAATGCTTTCTCTGCTGTCTTTTTGAGCATGATGATTACATTTGGTAGTTACTTAAGTGCAAAATGTATTATTACCTGGTGACCTTGAGATGGCCAAAAATCCAACCTTTAATATTCTATATGTGTGGCCAAATACTAGGTTGCATGCAAATGTTCAGTGATTAAATATATGCACTATTTTACACCCTTGCCAAGAGGAACTTCATGTTAATTTCCAATTTTATCTCCTTTTCTCCTATCGCAATTAACGCCATTTTCTCCACTAGTCATCACCTTTTCTTCCTATCCTGCAGTCAGTGCATGCATCTTTCCTGCTTTTTGGCAAAACAACTCTTTTAGCACTGTAGTTTTGTAACACAATTTTCTTTTATCTGTGTTGTACAAAAGCATGCCAAAACATGATTATTTTAATTACCAAACCTTTTTGAGAAGCCTATCCAAATAGTGACATGACAAAACAAACTGGGCCACAGGATGCTTACTATCAGTTTTGAGAGCCCTAGGCAATTTAATAAGCTTTCCTACCAGACAATATATGAAAATTATTGACCACTATTATGTCCTTTTGACATTTTGACCTTTTCTTAAGATGTAGATGGTCAGATGAACCGAAAAGTTTCATTGCAGAGGTATCTTGAAAAGAAGAAAGACAGGTGCCTGCCGTAACTAGCATATAATTTACTGTATACCACCGATAACCTTCTGTTTCATGATCCCATATTAATGATTCTTGATTTTGCTCATATTCCTTTCAGGGGAAGATTTTTCAAAGGCAAGAAAAATGCCGGACCAACTCCATCAAGTTTGGAGATGTATTGGAACCATCAAGTGAGGACACATGCCTCAAATGGACAACCAGGCCTTAGCAGTACGAGTTCTCCACCCCAGCCTGGATTGCCAAATACTTATTCTGGCTCAGCTGACAACCAGGCTAAGGTTGCCACCCCTTCTGTTGATGTCAACAATAAAGTTAGTCTGGAAAATTCCTTGCCTGGTTGCTTATGGCTTAGACACACTCAACTTGCTTGTGATATACAATTGCTTACTGGTAGACTGATAATTGCGTTGGATAAATTGATCTTGATCTCTTTTGATTACTGTCAACCATTTGAAAGTGGTGATATTTTCCTTTCTACATAAAGGTATCCTACTGTGTGCCTATTTTGTTGCTTGGAGTTGTCATAGTGTCAATGAGTGGGATTCTGTGTATTTACCTCTAAATCAAATCTCGTTTATTAATGTTGTTGTTTTTAGTTGATAAAAGCGAATACTTATATATTCTTTTTGTTGGCTCCTCTGCAGATGTCTAAGAATGTGGAATTGAAGATGCTTTATAGGTCAGGTGGTTCTGGGGAGTAAGTAACCATTCTATGTGGGCAATTACAACGCTAAACCTAAAAGAAAGGGAAAGCTAGAAAATTTTTATTAAAATCATCCTACACCCTTTCCTGTTAGGACGATTTAGGCTGCTATGATATGAATGAGTTTATGGAGATTTGTGAGGGAGTCATGATTTTCTAATGGTAAGAGTTTTAGGCCTAATCTGATCAATTTTGTAATTTATGAAGCTTACTGCCAGCCTCAGGAATTTCTTGTTTCTGATGTTAAGGTCTCTCATCTTTAGAAATGAAAGCTAGAGGTAGCCTTATTCTATGGATCATTATGTTATGTATGTAAATTTTGGCTATGTTTAGCCATGCCAAGATTATGTCTATTTATTTGACTCAAGCTATCGTAGTGCTCTCTTCAGGTTTGTCTCGAACTTCTGCTTTGGGTTGATTCTTGCACAGAATAATATTACTATAATAAATGTACTACAATACTATGACTTTGGTTTCTTGGGTTGTTGCCCAACAGTCAAAAAATAAAGCAATAATCATGTTGTAAAATATGTTCTTTCAAGCAGGGGTGGATCTGAGCCCAACTCAGACTTGTGTTTTTTTCAAACGATTCGAACTCGAGTTTGGATAGATTTTAATGTTTTTAAAATCATATTGAATGTTGATCCGGTAAAAGGGACGGTTGAACTATGTGTTTGATTGTCGGATTAGTTTAGTTTAAATAAATATTTAAAAATAATATTATATAATTTATTATTAAATAGATAATATAAATTATTTTTATATAAAAATAAATTTAATTTGGGGGTATACCTATAACAAAGAATATTTTAGATTTTTTTTTTTCGCTGGTATCATCTCTATGGTGTTACTAAACAGAACAAAATTTGGTTTTTATTGGGTTTAATTCGGTCTAATTATCAAAAACGTTTTTTAGTGAATCGTTTTCGAGACGATGGACCAATCAGTTCGATTGGGTTGTTCTTTAAAACCATGGTAAATTCAGCTCAATTTTGAATTGTGCAGGCGTGAATCCAGGGAACTGCCAATCTTCTTCAACAATTTTTTCTATGCAATGTTTCTTTTCATCAGGGTGCTCTTCAACTATTTACTTGGCAAATCATTCCCCGATTAAAACAAGCTTAAATTAGACATTTTGAATTCCAATGAAGCACGAGCTGACCTGTGGTAAGGTTTTCTCAGTCGAATACATCCAAATTTTCAACTGTTATGGTAATGAAAAAACAAGGAGATGGTAGGCGACAAAAGTGATTTATTTCGCAACAAGTGCAACACCGCAAACAGAGAGGAGGAGATCAAGCCGTCGACATGGCAAATAGTAGCCATAGAACCAAACACCTTAAATCGGAATAGCCGAGTTAGAAGGGAAGGTGTGATTATGATCCAACAGTATTTTTGTTTTTTGAGTTGAAACGCAGTTTTACCAATGGCTCTGGAGGTGAGTGACTGAGTTGTTTTTCTACTCGGTCGTTCTAACTTTGACTCGGATGGTAAATTACGTTTCTAACCTCGGTTCTAATTTGAGTTTGATCAGGCATTGCATTTGGTTATGGATGAAAGTAATGAAGATCAACAACGCCCTCATCACCTTTACCTCAAACGGTTAGTGTCATTGGAGAATTTTGCAGGTTATTTTCTCTCTTATTATCGCTTATTTATACATTTAATTATGATTAATTGATTGTTACAGCATTAACACTTGAGGAATTTACAGATTTAGGAGTGCAGAGTGCTATACTGGACCTTGAATCCAAACGATTATGAGAAGGATGAGGAATTGCAGAAGATCAGAGAAGCTAGAGGATACAAGTGCATGGTACATGTTTATTTGTTGTTTAGTTTCGTTAATTATGCCCCATTTATTGTTTGTAATGTTAACAATCAAAATAATCTAGTTCAGAGTCAGGAAATTAAGCTAAATATTTGGCTCTGAATGAATTATATAAATGCAAATGCTCTATAAATTAATATCTTTATGGATTTATTTTTGCAGCGATTATATGCTGTGTTCTAGCTGAAACTTGGTACATAAACTGGTTTCAAAATTATTTTCGAGAGGAGTTCATTAATGAATGGATTGGATTGAGGTAAGCTTGAACAAATTGTTAAAACTTGTTGCTTACATGTGTTTATTTGTAGATAGCAGAATGTATAAAATGCAAGTAAAGAAAGTGAACATGCATTCCAATTCCTTAAACCTTTATAGATTATACTGAAGTAGCTTGTAGATAATTTTCAACTTGTGTGCAGCTTACTACATGTGCGGATTCTCTGTAATTTCTTTACTTTATTTAATATTTACACTATATATATTAAATGCAATTTGGTTTCCTCATACTTTGATTAATTTGTGGTTTATAGGGTTAAATAAACAATACTTTCGATAATACTCATCCATATGTTCTGTAGCAGTCAACTGTAACAAGCTGAGATTTTGTAAGGTATTAAAATATATATTTCAAGCTATTAACAGCAAGCACCAGTGGTCTAGTATTGGGATTGTATTCTACTATGAATTAGCAAAACTGATAAAATATTATAACTTCTACAGAGAAATCATGGGTTCGATCCTCTGTCACGCTTGTGAAACCCTTTAATTGATTATTTACTCTAAAAAAAAAGGTTGCAGGGCTGTGAAGTTGTATTACAAGTGATGGTTGGGTCCATCACAACTCATCTCTGGATGACAGCAAGTATATCTGAGCTCTATATATACATTTTTTAATTTTTTGTTTTGAAAGAATTTTTATAATACTTTCTGATAGCCGTTTGGGTGCTAACAATTATGTTATCTTTTTGTTGTAAACAATTTTTTATTTTTTATTTTTATGGATTTTACATGAGCTCTATATTTTTTTCTTTATAAAAATATTTTTATTATACCCTCTGTTATCCAGCTGGGCGCTAATAATCATACTATCTCTCTGTTGTAAAAAATCTATATATATATTTGTAATCTACAGTCCCAGTTGCCTATGTATTATATTTTGTTTTAAACAATATATATTCTTATGGATTGTACATGTGGAGTTATGTGGCATTAGAGTTTAGATCCTAAAAGTTTTATATGATTGCATCTCTGCTCATGCCTCTAGTGGGTTCACTTGGTTAAGGAAAATGGTGTTTGATGGCTTGGTACAAACATCCTTTATGATTTAGCTTAGGTACAAATTTAAATAACATGTTTGATTACATTATTTTGTTAGTATACTCTGTAAACCTGACGCTAAAGCCCTATTCACATGGTGACAGGGGGCTTTGTTTGAGACTCACTTTATTATGCTGAAGAATAAACCTGATTAGAGGAAAGCTAGAAAACTTATGCAACTCAATCTCAATTCCCTTTCCAAGTGAATTCTTCCTTATAATAAATTCTGTTCTCCCATTTGGAAGGGTTCAAGAGCATATATAAAAGTGAATACATGAAAAAAATGGTAACATGATTTGTGATCTTTAATCAAAGATCAATAGTAGAGCTTTCTTTCTTTTTGTCCACAAAACTTCTATTTGACAAAACAATCATGCTGTCACTTTTGCTGGGTTTGCTTGATTTGTGCCCAAAAAAAGTTTGCTAACTATGAGGAGAAGCTGAAGAACTTTTACATGGAGCATATGCATGCCAATGAGGAGATATGCTACTGCTTAGAAGGAAGTGGATATTTTGATGTTAGAAACAAAGATAACCAGTGGATTTGAATATGGATTAAAGCTGGTGATCTTATAATTTGCCGGCTGGAATATATCATCGGTTTATACTTGACACCAGCAATGTTGTTGATTTGCTCAGACAAATTGATCAGTAACAGTCAGAGTTTGTCAATAATATTGTTGATTTATGTTTCTGTGATGTGCAGTTGATGAGGTTGTTAGTGGGAGAACCAGTGTTCACAGCATATAATCGGCCCAGGAAAATCATCCTGCAAGAAAGGAGTACATCAAGGGCTTGACTGGAAAACTTGGAGTGCCGTTAGAAGCTCATCAGAATTTCAGATATCGGCGTGTTCACTTTCTGTATGCGTGTCTATTTTTTTATGTACTGTATATTTATATCTTCATAGCTGAAAGTTTCTGCCCTCTGATGCACCACATTTATCTTCTGTATATGGATTTGGGACATTGATAGGCATCTAACTTATAACATAGCATGGAATGGTATTTTTGTTAAATGATTGTAAATTTTTATCTGTTTAACTTTGAAATCTTAATGGTACGAGCATATTATGTGCTTATTTATGAGATGACAATCATTTATCTGCCAGGGAAATTGCTGTTGATTTATCTGAATTACTTCCGTGTAAAATGTTTCATTTTTAAAGATTCTGATGGCAGTAAAATAGGATATATTTATAAGCTGACTATGTGAGATGAGAAGTGATGTGTGGAAGCGCATGCCTTATGCCAAAGTGGTGATGAGAGATTAAATTCTAATCAGAGTCAAACTACACTTCATAAAAATAAGAGTAATTTAGAAATTACCAATTAGATTAGGATAAGAATAGCTTAAAATACCCATTACATTAGGGTTAAGGGTGAATATTGTTAGTGTTTTGTGGCATAAAATCATATCAAACACAGCGGAAATTGCATTAAAATTTTTCAACTCATGCATATTATCACGTATGTAGACCATAAACACTTTGCATGACCCCGTTTAATGGTATTATCTTACAAACATGCATTTTTTCAAACATACAAGAAAGTTTTCAAGAACATACCAACGTGGACGACTCATTCATCTTTAATGTTGGTAAACTTGTGTCAACAACTTCTGTTCCAACACTCGGAAGACACTTAAGTATCCGCACAGAGTATGAATTGAGAGAGAGGTTGTCAACAATCGTTATATGATGTGCTAGTACTTTTAAGGAGGACATGAACGTTTGTGTGTGAATGAGAGTGTTTTCGCAAAAAATAGCTTAAAAAAGTGAAATATCGTCTCTTTTATCGAAAAAATGCACGAGCATGCATGGATAATGTATGTCTGAAAATCAATCACTACTATTTTAGTAATTCTTTCTAAAAAACTACATTAGGTTAATGTCAAACTACATCAATTATTGTATAAGATAATCTAATGACCTCAAATAGAAGAATCAAATATCTCATCATTTGCTAGATAATATATTTCATAGATACTGAAATAATTATCTATATTATCTCATTTGTATTAATAATTATAAAATAATTTTATTTTATTAATTATTTTTATATTTAAAATGAAAAAAAATAAGGTTTTAAAAATGTAACATGTGATTTAAAGTTTTTAAAATCTTAATAATATTTTACTTATTAAGTTGTGAATTGGCAAATTGATCAAATCTATGATAATTAAATTGTATATTATATTATATATTAAAAATTTAATTTTTCGTATCATAAAAAACAATTTTTAAAAAATAAAATATAAAAAATAATAAAAAATATAATTAATATATCATTAATTTAAAAAATATTACAAATATTTATAAAAAATTTTTTACGCCCTCTTATTATATATATATATATATATATATTTTTTTTTTTTCTAAAAATGTCTTCCCCGTATTGGTAATATATATCTTGTTAATACCCGCCAGCCTTTGACCTTTCCTTATTTCTCTCGTCTTTTTCGCGTTCCTTCTAAACGTCCAAGAATTTCAAAGCCATGGTTGCCTCCGACAAGGTACTTCAAATCGACTCACCTTTCTTTTTTCTTCTTAATTATTGAATCAATTTTATCTGGTTTTGTAGCAATAAGGCGTGGTTCCTCATAGTTGTGAATAGAATCGAAGATTTATTAGTGTATTTGTTCTAATAAATTCTGTAAGCTATTCATAAGAAATTGAAATGATCTTATAATAATATTTCATCTTTGTATTGGTATTTAATTATTTGTTTCAGCTTAATTTCCCGTTGTGTTGTGTTGTGCTCTAGTTTATTTGTTTTTATTGTAGTTTTTTTTTTTTTTTTGCTTAAGTTGCTTTTAAAAGGAAACCAGGTATCCCTGGAATAGAACAGCCCAGAGTAGTGGCCAAAGGCTTCTCTCAAAGAGAAGAAATTGACTATCATGAAGTGTTTTCCCCTGTGGTTAAACACTGTTTTTATTGTAGTCAGTAGTTTGAATTATAGAATTCCTGATTATTAGATTATTGGATTAAACAATCAATTATGAAACGTTTAGCATAGTTTATGTGAATAATGGAACTGTGGATTATTATCATTTTTGTAAATTATATAAGCCACAATCCAAAAGCTGGTAGGATTAGCTTATTTTTGAATTACTGTATTATTGGATTTGATGAATTTTTTTTCATTTTTAACATTTTAACACAAATTATCAACTTTTTAGATTATTTGCCAAATAGTCACAATTGGATTATGGATAACCATAATCTAATAATCATAAGCTGTACCAAACAAGCAAGAATTGATTATTACATAATCAATTATCCCTGTAATCATAATACATAATCATAAGTTATGACAAATGGCTGTTGAATATGATTATTTTCCGGGGAAAAAACTAGAGATGAAATGAATATTGAAATTGAAGATTTCAAAATTGTAAATAAAATAGGGGGAGTGCATGATTTTCAAGAGCTATCGGTTTTTAGGCATATATGAGTTTATTTAGTAGTTTTTTAGTTAATTTTTTTCATTATTGCAAAGAATTTTATCTTTTTTTAAGGCTTATGCTTCAATGTGACTTCTAGATAGAGAGAATGACTTTAATTAGTTTTGTAATATTTGTATCTGTAACGGTCATCGATTGGGTTTTCTCTGTTGTACCAAAAATTCCATAGTGTATTTTTTACTTTTAAGGATTTCATGAGATGGTGGTGGTTAAAGCACAACGTTTTAAGTCATTAGGTAATTTGTATGTGTCAAGGATTCAAGATTCTTGTATGATAGATCTTTATTTTGTGTTATTATATATTATTCAGACACTTATTAGTTCTCACTTATAATCTCAATTTTGTTGCATGGGTAATGACTGGTGTCTTGTATCAAAAAAAAAAAAAAAAATTGCTCGGCACTAAATAATCATCTTAGTACAATTGGTTGCTTCCAACATTTGTACTCTCTGTTAGCTTGCATGCAAATATCTTTGATATTATCTTATTCCCAGCAAGTGACATTTTCTTCTATGTGTAAATTGGTTTTTTGTTTTGTTTTGTTTTTTTTTTTTTGGTTGTGATTGATAACATTCCTCTGGACTTAATCTTAAGAGAGTCCTGTAGATAATATGTATGAGGATGAGGTTTTAGGATCACTGAGTAGCAAACCTTTTTTGTTTGATGTACAATGACATTTCAGTGTTCGAAGCTGCCAAAATTTGTAGTGTGAAGGGGACAGGTGTCTGTTGGGGTGCACCATAGCAATTTTTGGACATGCGTACCTATGAGTATTTATGGGCTTTTAATATGGATCTGACTCTCGACAAAGTCTCTCGGTTTTCTGAATATATAATTTCTTCCTGATGTGAGAAAAGGAAGCCTTTTCTCTTTTGGGTAAACAGCTGTTTCATAGTGGTTTTTTTTTTGCCACCTCCTTTTTTTTCTTTGTAGAAATTATCCGAACTGAATTTGTTAAAATGAGGCATTGAAACGTTAGTTTAATTTATTGTTCATTAGGACTCTGTTTTTATTAATGTCAACTAGGATCAGAGACTTGAGTCCTCTCAGTTGTATGCCTTTATTTCACTTACGAAATTTGATGTGTTGAGATGTATGTGATCTTATAATTTCTCAGGATACTAGAGAGGAAGTTATTCAGGCATGGTACATGGATGATAGTGATGAAGACCAAAGACTCCCCCATCACAATGATCCTAAGGAATTTGTGTCCCTGAATCAACTTTCTGGTGAGCTTTTTTGGCAGACATATGGATTTGATGATAACAAGAAATGTTTAGTCTTTGACTGCTTGTGACCTTGTAGAACTTGGAGTACTCAGCTGGCGATTAGATGCCGATAACTATGAAACTGATGAGGAATTGAAGAAGATTCGTGAAGAGCGTGGTTATTCTTACATGGTTTGTCAGACTAATTTGCTGGATTTGTATTCATTTTGCACTGTTTCATGGTCATAGGGTTATGACTTTTGACCGTATCTTGATATCTTGGGTGTTCTGAAATAAGGATTTCACTTAATTTGTTCTGGGATAAACCCATTCAGTTCTGCAGAATATACACTATTAAAAATATAAAGGAAGAAAATTCAACTAATTTTGATAATGAATTTGATAAGTTCCTAACTATGTTTGCCATCTGACAGTGAGTGTGCAGTCTGCTGTAATTTTGACCAGATAAGCTTTTCTGCAGGACTTCTGTGAGGTTTGTCCAGAAAAGCTTCCAAATTATGAAGAGAAGATAAAAAATTTCTTTGAAGAACATCTTCACACTGATGAAGAGATACGCTACTGTGTGGCAGGAAGTGGTAGGATTAATTTGGTGCTTGGTTCGCTGTAAGTACTTTACCTTAATATAAGTTCTTAGTTGTTTTTTTCTGGTGAAGGTTACTTTGATATCAGAGACTGTAATGACAAATGGATTCGTGTATGGGTAAAGAAAGGGGGAATGATTGTTTTACCTGCTGGCTGTTATCACCGCTTTACATTGGATACTGACAACTATATCAAGGTACTGGTATCGTATATCTATATGCAATTTTTGTAGCTTCTGTGCCTACCGACTCAACAACATTTTACCTCAACACTAGCCCCTTAAAAAGGACCATTTATCTCCCTTGGGAATTTGAGTTTTGTTTTATTAAGGTTGGTGATGAAAGATACACTTGTCTTTTCTTTTTTCATGCTTGCATAATGATTGACGATGTAGTTTTAGACATCAGGTTAGATAGCTACTACTGCGAGCATAAATTGCTACTAGGATTTATAAATTAATTAAGTTGAAGCACTTTTCTTATAGGCAAGTTTTGATGTTTGGTGAGTAGCTATAGCTCTGAACTGGGGGATTTATTTAAATTCTCAGAGAGAAATCTGTGCAGACTCTTCCATAGAGGAGTTACTTCATCTTTTTTGGCTAGATGTTGATGTTATTGCCCTGATATTATAAACATTTTCATGAGCTGATTTAGTTCTCTGAGAATAGCACAGTGCAAAGAGTTGTTTCTTACTATGTATGATAATGTGCAGGCAATGCGTTTGTTTGTGGGTGATCCTGTTTGGACCCCATTCAATCGCCCCCACGATCATCTACCTGCAAGGTATGTTTTTGCCATTACTGTGTATGTTGACATCCCTTCTGTTTTTCTTGGTAAACATGTGGTCGATAGAATTTCTAGAGGCTTTGTTATTCTTACTAAGGGAGTAATGTTGCAGGAAAGAATATGTTAAAGGTTTCTTGCTGAAAGAAGCTGGCAACCATTCTATTGATGTCAATGCATCTGCATGATTTTGCATCTACCGTCAAATTGGAGTAAAAGTTATTACTGGTAAATAAAGAGCTGATTCTTCTGTACTCTCTTGTGTTTTGTATGGCTCCTTGGTTTGCTTGTATCGTTTGTTTTTCTTGTGTACTGTACTCTTGCTTTGCTGCTGACTTGATATAAGTATCTTGTTAGTTTCCAGCCATGCGCATCCAATATGGTAATAGATTGACATATTAAATATACATTATGGCTTTAAAATGCAGATTGGACTAGTCAGTACAACCATCACCCACCATGAAAAACAGTTACTGTTTATTGAAAACCTTTTTTAAGAGTTAGACCGGATTGAACTAGGTGGTTCGAATAGTTGGATTGGATAAAACCCAGATTTGATTTGGTCAATAGTGAAAATCAATTTTTTAATAGTTAATTGGTTCAACTGCTGGTTGAACGGGATTGCCCCTTCACTGGGTTGACATTCAGTCTAATTTTAAAAACATCGATATACATAATATTTCTGGTTGGTTTGCTATATTTGTGTAGAGTGTATGTGTTCACAGGTTTTTCTCTCTTACTTTATGGGTTACTTTTTTGCGTATCTCTGATATTTAGCACAAGTGTCCAACTTCTTCACAAGTTTGGCAAATGTCAAAATTTTGCGAGGAAATTGTAGCGATCAAAGTATTCTCATCATTATTGGTTATTTTTTATGTTCCTGGAATAATTGTGATCAGCACAACTCGAGTAGTTGGTTGTTATTTTGCTTATCTATGAATGGGAAAAAGTCCATATTGATAGTCAGTGGGAGCAAACAAGGTTCTTAGAGTCATCCTTGGGGTGGATTGAAGTCCAGCCAAACTTGAATAAGGGTTGGTTTGAATTTGATTTGAATTTTGAGTAGCTAACTCGAGTTCGGCTTGCATGAGTTGGTGATTAGTAACGTTGAAGAAGGTGAACAATAATGTTGAAGGAGAAAAATTATTGGAGAAGATAAAGAAGAAGAATTCTTGCATATGATTGAACTTAAATTAAGTCAGTTTGATTTGAATCGGTGTTAAATTTGATTCAAGCCAAATTTGAGTTAAGAGTTTCAATTCGATAACTTAGTTTAAGTTCGGTTTGAACTTTGTCTGGAGATACTATTTATTATATTAATAATATTTTTTATTCTTGCTGGTGACCTTCAATTACGTGTTTGACCAATTCAAATGAGCTCAAATTCAAATTCGAGTTGACCATTTAGAATTTGAGTTGAACTTGAGTAAGTTTATACTCGTATTTGTTCAATTTGAATTAAATTTTATTGTCGGAAAAAAATAAAAAAAGTTATCCGCTAGGGGAGTTCTAATGTCAATAGTTTGACAAACTAAAGTTATTCTAATTTGAGTTTGATTTGTTTGAGTTAAACAATAACCTAAACTTTAGTAACCCAGATTGAATGCACTCTTAGTCATCTAAGACTCGTAGAAAATGTTCGTCGCGTGCCTTGTGCATGTTTGAACTTCTCTCTCTTTGACCACCGCAAAAATGTGTTAGAGGAATCAATTTATTCAACTTGTATTAATGAGAACATGCAAAATCAATAACGCATATCCGAAAAGGGTTCTTATTTCTTGAAAAACAAAAAAGTAATATTATGTATTACCCTGATTATAATTAAGTGATTTTGAATTAAAAAAATAAAAAAACTTAATTAGATGTTATTGTATTATATAATTATATATTGTTATATCAGTTTATATGAATTAGATAATAAAATTTGTTTATAAATATAGTTTTATAATTTTTATTTAAAAAATAATGATTTTATAAATCAATAAAACTATATGTGATTAGTTTTGAGTATTTAATCAAATATTCTTAAAATGTGTTATCTTATGATTTGATGGTTTTGAAATAATGATAAAATGATATTTAATTACATAATAATAATATATACTTTATAAGCTTAAACAATAAAATTATAACACATGTTGTACAAGTGTGGTGCTGTAATATTACAACACGTTTCTACCTTGTGATGATTACACGTGTCCATAGGTGATTTGCACTTTCCGATGCCACGGCACTTTTAGGTGAACTTTTCAGCTTTAGGGTTTAATGTTTTTTAACCAAAGTACATAATTATCTTATTAAAATATATATAAATAACAAGGTACCGCTTAGCCACGTCTCAACTTAGGATGGGGGTCGTGGCTTAGCCCAAACCAAAAGAATAATAAGAAAAATAAAATAAAAGTACACTTGGTAGCTCTTGTAAACTAGACATATAACTTACCATGTATCAATATTTTTACAATAATATATATAATCTTAGGTGTTCAAGTTTGAATTTATCGAATCGAAATTAAGTCAAAAATTAAGTTTGTTTTTATAAATAAGTCGAGTTTAAACAGTTGAGTTTTAATTAATTTGAATTGAATATAAAATTAAATTATTTTTTAGTCGAAATCGAACCTTAGATGTTGATTTTGAATCGGCTTTTTTGGATTAAAGATAATTTAATCAATTATGAGTCTTACATAAAATAGACAATGATAGTGGTATTGAAGATCAGTTAATCAGTCATGATATTCATTGTGTCGATATAAAATACTTACAAAGAAAATTGAACACGAGATGTTTTCTAATCCGGTTTATAAAAAAAAAAAAATTATGACATTAATGATTATAAAAGAATGTTTAAATAGAATATGTACGTAAATTATAATAACAAGAACTCGATTTCAAATATGAGTCAGAAAAGAGTTGTCGAATTTTATAAGAATCTCTTCGTCTAACTTACAATGATGTTTAAATCTTCTTATATAAGAAAATGATGCAATGGATGTCTATCCACAAATCCAAACATAAACTATTTCAAATTGCTGCTTCTGTGGTTGGTCACTTTTCCGAAAAAATGTTGTGGCGGTAGATGTTTACCTGTCCCTCTTCCTTCTACCTCCAACCGAGACAAAGAGCAAAGTCAGTGGCCAATGGATTCTTAAAGGAGAAACAACAAGAGGAGGGAGAAAAATATCTCATTGCTATTTTGCTTACACTTTTCCAACTATTCTTATATAAATTACTAAAGCCATTGCTTTTCTCTTCACTCTCCCTTTTTCTTTCTTTTACCAGAGTTCTTCCATCTTTCTGTCATATTTATCTTCCATTTCTCGAAAATATTGAAGCCATTTCTTCCATCAAGCCCACATCTTTCATTTCTATCATTCTTCTTCTTCTAGATTGAAGGGTTTTTGTTGTTGCAGTTGATCATCATATATCTATATATATATATGTATACTTGTTCTCTTGTATCTGATATGGCTTCTGCTGCAACTCCTCAACCAATGGAGGGACTCCATGAGGCTGGTCCTCCTCCATTTCTCACAAAAACTTATGATATAGTCGAAGACTCAACCACCAATCATATTGTTTCTTGGAGCAGCGGCAACAGCAGCTTTGTTGTATGGGATCCTCAGACCTTCTCCATTAGTCTTCTCCCTAGATACTTCAAGCACAACAATTTCTCCAGCTTTGTTAGACAACTCAACACTTATGTAAGTAAACTTCCCATTTTTTATCTCCATTTACATCCATGAAAACAGTCATGTCATGAATCATAGTGAAGATGTTTGCTTTGTTTCTTTTTTCATTAATGGGTTTTAAAATGGTAACTGCTGAGATCATAATATAGAATATACTATTATTTATTGTGGGACTTCTGTGTCTAAGACCTTAGAAAGGAGGGCAGTTTTGTAATTAACTGTGGTAAGGGCATGCAAGTCATTTCACGGTTTAGATACATTATTACCCTGATATATAAACCCAGAGTTATTTTAGCCTGGATCTCTCTTATTTCTTCTATACAAACAAATATTGCTATAAAACAAACCTATGTACGTAACTTTGTTTATATGTGATTGAGTGTTATTTTATCTTTAATTTTTAATTATCCAATCATATGATGATACGTCATTGTTTATGTACAAAGTTGTGTACATAATACTATTTATTACTGTATTTTTGTATATTTCTTTGTAGTGATCCTATTGTATCGATTGACTGTAAATATCGAATGATTTTCTTATTTTAAGGTGTAATATTCTTTAAAGATAACCTTTTCCTTAGATGTAAGATTTCGTTTAGGAAATTTGAACCGGGTAAATCTTTTGATTGCATTTCTTTACTTTCTTGGTTTAATTTGTGTAATATCTGTCCTAAATCTCTTAACAATTATCATCAAAAATTGGTGCAGGGGTTCACGAAGGTTGATCCTGATAGATGGGAGTTTGCAAATGAAGGGTTTCTGAGGGGGCAAGGGCATCTTTTAAAGAACATTAGAAGAAGAAAGACAATTCAACCTCATGCTTCACAGCAAGCTCTAGATGCTTGTGTTGAAGTAGGAAGGTTTGGATTAAATGGTGAAGTTGATAGAGAAAGGCGTGACAAGCAAGCTCTAATGGTGGAATTGGTGAAGCTGAGACGGCAACAGCAGATTACCAGAGAATATCTTCATGTAATGGAACAAAGGTTAAGAAAATCTGAGATGAAACAGCAACAAATGGTGAGTTTCTTGGCGAGAGCCATGCAGAATCCACACTATGTACCGCAATTTGTGCAGCAAAAAGATAGAAGAAAAGAGTTTGAAGAAGTGATATGCAGAAAGAAAAGACAGCGTATTGATCAAGGGCCTAGTAATTTTGTTAAGATGGAACCTGAAGAAAATGGTGACATGCAAGGACCCAGTGGTTGCCAAAACATGAACCCACAAGAGAAATTTATGGAAAGAGGAGATCATCATGAATACAGAAGCACTTATAATGTGGAGTTCTGGGAAAATTTCTTGAATGAAGATTTTGAGGAAGAGGATGAACAAAGAGAAGATTTAGATGTGCTTGTTGAGCAAAATTGGTGTCATGGGCTTCAAAGTAGCTCGAGTGGTAAAATGGTATCCAAATACGCGAGCACAAATTATCCATAATTTTTTTTTTTAAGTTCCTTGAAAATTCCAGTATGTCAAACCCCATTGATTTAGTATATTAAGCAATTGATCATTTTGAAGAGTGTAGAACAATTAATTGTTATTGCTAAGTGCTTGCTTGCTCTATTCATGTGTCATATCTGGTCAACATATGCACATGAGATTGATAAAACCTAATAAAAACATTACACATCTTTATCTAAAAGTGGATTCGAATCAAACTGAATTCAAATAAAAGTTAGTTTAATTTTAATTCGAATTTATAATATTCAAGTAAAGCTTGAGCTAATTCAAAGTAGTGCACAATGTTATGGCACAGAGAAAAATGAAAGTGGGATCACAAACTTTCCTGGATTAGAATGTTCATGGCTGGCGCCTGCAAACTTACATCACATCTCTCTAGTCTCCATCAATGGTGGCCTTCTGCGAGTGACTGGGCCCTGGAAATTTCAGACTCAAGAATCTAGTTTGATACAACAAATTTGGCCCCTGAATAGTACAGGGCAACTTTCAGTTCCACTTTGGCCCATTCTGATTTCAGGCCTTCTACCGAACTTCGCAGGTACAAATCTTTGGTTCCCCGGCCATTTATGCGTCAGCAACCCGCACTCACTTCCTTTTTTTTTTTTTTTTTTCCTCTTTCCTTTTTAATCAAAAATACAAAATGCAAAAAGGAGAAGAAATATAAATTATTATTAGAAATATTTCATGCCTCGATAAAAATATCTGAGTTATGACGGTATAATTTATTATATATTTAATAAGAGGGATAATAAATTATTACAAGAGAGGTTAAGTTTTTTCTCTATGAACATACTATAAACCATTCATTGGAGAGTATATAGAAAAAAAAAAGATCGGTATTCAAAGTTGATTTGATGTCAATTATAATACATTAAATGGCTTGCCTTCTAATTGCAAGAAACTGGTTATTTTTGTGTATAAAATAAATTTATACTATCGTTGATATGGTAGTTGAATTATATATTATATCATATATTAAAAATTTAATTTTATATACTATATATTATATATTATAGTGCACCTTATGAGAAAGTTAATAAGAAATGGTAAGAAAACTTAATCAAATCTATTTTTGACCGTTTATTTGATCAAACTCAGTTTTTGATCGAGTCAATAATAAAATCGATTTTTTATATTAACCAGACTGGATTTAAAAACCAATTTCCAATTCAATCAATTGAATCAATCAATATGATTTTCAAATCATTGGTTCTTTCTGATCTTCCCGCAGAGTTGAGAGAGACTAAAGAGTTATAAACACTCTCAAGCAAAGCGAGATCTATGACATGGTAATGGAATCATTTGTTAGATTTAACATACATCTAACAAATGATTCCATTACCATGGGTAAATAATGGATTCAGAGAAAGGAAAGCTTCCGAAATTGCATTCATTGAAATTACTGGTCCTTTGCTCCTGAAATGAATGACAGCTTTCATCAGGTAAAATCATACCATATGCTTCGGAGTGAGTTTCTAACCATAGATTATTGGGCCAATCAAAGTTTACACACCATTGCTCCCCACAATCTGGCTTGCTCCACATGACCTCTTTGTCGTTTCAGAAGAAGTGAGCAAAAATTGGGTTCTCAGCTTCGACTTCTGCAGTTAATGCTGGTTGGTGGTGGGTTGATATGTATAGCAGGAGAGGTGGAAAACTATGGTGGATATGTTGGTTCCACGTCTTCCGGATCTTTTTCTGGAAAGTTTCAGTGGTTCACGTGGCTTTGGTTGTCCATACATGGTGGAGTTGGATGACGTGGCTACCATTTTTACCAGAAAAAATTGTCACCCGTGAGCTTGAATTGTGAGGGCAGTGGTGTTCTAGGTTGCCGGTGATCACTAGGGCGTTCAGGCGAGTAGTGTACGGTCTCATATACAGCCACGTTCTATATTTTGCTGGCTTCCATAGGTCAAAGTGACAATGGAAGGGTTTCATGTAAAGGGGATATGAGTTCAAATTCGGCGACGGTGCTTACTTCCATGGAGCCTGTTTGTTTCTGGTGCGTCATTAGCTAGTTGCATACGCAGCTCTATTTGGGGCCATAAAAATTCATTTATCATGCTGTTGGGGTCTAAAGGATTAATCATATTTTGTTTTCAACACCCTTTATTGGGGGTGGATTCAAGAGCCAAATGGTCAGATTTTCATTAGAATTTATAAGACCCAATTTGAGTTTGCACTTAGTCGAATTGGTGTATAATGTTATTTAAAGACTATTGATAGAATGAACAATGTTTATGGTGAGATGAATAATGTTATTGAAGAGGCAAACAAACTAAGCTACAGCCACGTTTTCAGACTGGATCTCCAACTCGAGTTTGAATCATTCAAATCAAACATGAAATCAAACCCACGTTAATTTGATTTGGATCCACCCCTAATTGGATTACTACTTAGCTAGATTTTTTCACGGAATATGAAGATGCAAGAACTGTTTTCTATTGTTTATCAGACTGGCATTCAATTTACATAAATCCTAATCTAATTAGAAGGAAAATGTCCATGATAAGAGGGACAATTATCAAATATACCAAAGCTGCACTCTTATTTCATCCTTGTTCTGCTGGAACAACCCACATAGACACAGAAGAAAGAGTTCTACTTGAATTTTATTGTCCATTTGCAATTATTTTGTTGGAGTGTTAGCATATTTATACTCATACTTTGTCAAATAAGCGTAATTACTGTGGCCACCAACTTCCTCAACGGGCACAGCATCACAAATCTCTTTCAAACTCTCTTCTGTAAGCTTCAGAGCCAAAGAACCAATGTTATCATCCAGGTTTTTAATCTTGGTTGTCCCTGTATCATATGAAAGTGAAAAGTAAAAAGCCATCCAAGTACTGTAAATCCCTAATCATCCCCAAACATATCTATCAAGAAGAACATGATGAAGCAGGGTTTTCTTTATTTTCTGATATTATAGGAAAAACAAACAAGGGATAACAACAACTGGAACTACAACTTTTTTTTCTAGGACTAAATTTTCACCATCTACAATAGAAGATATCAAATCAATCATCTTTATTTTAAAATAAAACAAAACGAAACAAACAATTTTAATTGTGTTTGTTCAGTACTTTCAATATAAAATACTTTAAGTTCCATCACTTCTATTGGAAAATTTGAAAGTTCGGTTCTTTTAATAGAAAAATCTAAGAGTTAAGTTCCTACGGTTAGAAAAAAAACAAAGTTCAATCCCTTCGATGCCTTTAAATATTGTTATCCCAAGAAACAATGTAAGAGTCTAACATACCAGGGATTGGGATTATGTCATCCCCTTGATGGAGAAGCCATGCCAAAGCTAATTGAGGAGGGGAACAGGAATATTTGGCTGCCACATTAGCAAAACGAGAATAAACAAGTTTGTTCTTCTCTAAATTGTCCCCCGTGAACCTTGGATGTGAAGTCTGTGACAGGAATGCCATTTATGAGTTGAAGAGTAGGTCAGGCCAACATCAAATGGTGAAAAAACTGAAGCATGTAACAGAATGAAACAAATAAACCTTGGCGCATTTATATGTTTGGTTTATTATCTTCTCTTTTGTGATCACTTACCAATATACTCTCAGTAGGTAAGCTCTCCAAAACTGCCTTGCCACCAAAGAAACCCCTGCCTAGAGGGCTATATGCCACTATCCCAATACCAAGCTGTCTGAGGAAGAAGGTTAGAAAAAATTAAGCATTCACAATTAAATATAAAACCCCAGAACTATTTGAATAACATCCTAGTCCAATAGCTCTGTCTACCATCAAAATATTGTCCGTTTTAAACAAATAATCTGTCATGGTTTTGTTTTTTAGGTTTTCCAACCTAAAATATGTCTAGAAAATTCAGGAGCTTACAAGTTTTTTAACCATTGCATATGCATGGTCAATTTGAGATTTATCTAGAAGTGTTACATTCACCCTTCTCAATGTTCTTATTAAGGTTTGTCTACCATCATTCAAGAAAACATGCAAGGTGACTCTAATATCATTTTTTGGTCCAATAGTATGACCCGTTGTCAAAATATTATTTAGTTTGGATACATATTCTATCACAATTTTGTTTTTTAGGTTTTGCAACTAAAAATACGTTTAAACAGTTTATCACAAGCTATTTGACTAGTCATATCTTATCATCACTAAACAACGAAGATCTTTACATATATCTAGCATCTCTCTTATACTTTGTCAATGAGAGATTTGTCTAGAGGTGTTAAAATTTGCAATATCAACCATGTGCCTCACATTGAAAGAAAAAAGTTTATGCAGATGAAGAACACTAATTCATGGTCAAAATATGCAAACCTGCAGAGTGGAATTATATCATCTTCAATATCACGGGTCCAAAGAGAGTACTCCATTTCTAAGGCTGTTATAGGATGAATTGCATGGGCTCTTCTTACTGTGTTGACACTGGGTTCAGATAATCCAATATACTTTATCTTTCCCTCCTCTACCAGCTTCTTGAGCTCTCCCATCTAATTCACAAGTCACAGTGTAAACTCATCCCATAATATGTTCCCATATATATTATCAGAACATAAGTAGAAGAAAAAGAAGCACATATATGCAATCAATAGAAAGGAATCGACTTAACATTGTAACACCTACAGTATCCTCTATTGGCACCGAAGTGTCCACACGGTGCTGATAGTATAGATCAATATAGTCCACATCAAGCTGCTTTAGACTGGCTTCACAGCACTGCCGCACATATGCAGGTGTACCTTTTACTCCTATTTGACCCCCCTCAGTCTTGAAACAACCAAATTTTGTAGCCAACCGAATTTTATCACGAGGAAGCTGCTTTAAAGCCTGGAAGAAATTTCATGTATTATAACTCAGTGGATATTTCTACAAGAGACCCACAACAGAACAAAACTATGAAAGCACTGCTACTAAACCTGTTGCACAGCTAGATTCAAATTATAGCAAATTGGCATAATTAGATTAATGATATTAAATTGGTGGTCTTTAGCTTTGTATCATAACTCATATATAAGCCTTACATGCAATGTAGTTAATTGAATGAAGTGCACAGTTTGGTTTCTTCTGTATCATTTTATCTGAAAATTTGCAGTTGAAGCCAAGAAGATACCTTCCCAACCATGATTTCATTGTCATGATCATCTCCATAGAGATCTGCCGTATCAAAAAAGGTGATACCCTTGGAAAAAGCTTCCTTTATAACTGAAGACCCGGCTTCATGAGTGAGAGGTGCATTATAAATTCCAGACAGTCCCCCACATCCAAAACCCAATCTAGAGACCTGCAGATCAATGTACACACCATTAGACTCTGTGATTATTTGAAGTATACAGAGGTCCTAAGGCAACTCTACTGATTTGCCATATGACTTCATTAAACATGCATTTTTTAAGAATCAATTACGTCCATCTAAGCACATTCTAAACCCAAATCCTGTGAAGTTTAAATTCATGTCAAACTAATTTTCAAATGTTAAATATGTCAAACATTAAAATAAAACTATATACACTCAGTTTGAGTATCCATTTGGGTACCTAAATAATGTGTCATCATGTAATTGACTGATTTTGAATTAAAGATAAAGTAACACCTAATTAGATGAGGACTTATCATTTGAGTAACTAATTGGTTACTCAAAATTGAATGCACATAACATTGCCCTAAAACTAAATACCCATTTCGAGATTTTAGTCTAGTTTCTGAGAACTAGATTTCAGGTTCCTAACAAAACATTCTTACTTGGTTTTTGATCTCATATCCTAGAACTGTTTTAACAGTAGATCTCTTACATTTCAATTTATTTTCTGTCTTAGCAGTAGATCTCAACCCTTATAACTCAATCCTAAACTTCATCAATTTCAAACTAAATTTTCAGCTTTCACATCTAAGTTTTCAGTTTTATCAGCTACTCGCTCAGCACAGAAATGCAAATGCATTTGAAAAATGATGGAAATCTTGTCACTTACATTTAGCTAATAAAGAAAGGAAAACCCATGAAGAAAAACCTCACCTCTAAACCTTGACTGCCCAATTTCACTCTTGGGATGTGGATTTGAGGTTTCTCCTCCATTGTTTTTCAGATAAGCTTGAGCTCAGTTGTAGATTCCTTCCTATAAAGAACATAAGAAAAGTGAAATCAACCTTCCACCTTTCACTTACGGTGATGTGAGGGATCACCTGCTTAAGTGGACTCGCTAACTACCAAAACGTTAGTTGGTAAAGAGGCGCCTTGACATCAGCTTATGCACAGCAATACAGCCCATGCACGCACGATAACCTTCGCTCCTTAAACAGCGAGCAGAATCCAGTCCATCTCTGTCTTCCATAGAGAAGATAAAAAAAAAAAAGGCATTTGGTCTCTTTGTTTCTCTATCGTGTTGCTATGTATTATGTATAAAGTATTATATTATTTTATATAATAAAAAATAAAATAATATAACAAACTCCCCGTTATTTTAAAAAATATTGTAAATACTTATAAAAATTTAAAATTTTTTATATATATTCTTATTTTATTATCATTTTTTTTTTAATTTTATATCGATACATATCAATATTATTTATCGTATCATAAAATATATATTGTATCGTATGATATATTTACTATATTGTATTAATTATAATATATATAATACATATTATTTTTTATTTATATTATGTTGTATCTTAAAATACTAACAACAACTATAGTTTCCATCAATAATATTACGCTTAGTTGAATAGTTTGAGTTCAGTTTTGTAATAAGTCCGAACTCTTTTCAAACAAAATTAAATTCAAATTATTTTAAAGGAAACTTATAATTTTAAATTTGAAATTGAGTTTTTTAAACAAGTTAAAATTGGGATGACAGAAGCTACTCGTCTCTCAGCTTCAATCCAATCCTAGTAAGGGTTGAAACTTTAAATTTTCTTAGGTTAATAGATAGGTGGAAAAATTACTTTTTCAAACTAAGAGGATGAAATTTAATTCATCAAACTTGGAGTGGGAAATAGTCATGTGACCATTAAAATTGAGCCAAACGACTATTTTCCACCCAAAGTATGATGATTTCCCAAAATTCTCCTCGTTAATTTTGAAAATCCTATTTACTTACCTATGACCGTTTAAATCTGTTAATTTTAAGGGTAAAATTATTGTTTTATATTTAATATTAAAAATGAACTTAAATATGATTTCATTTTCCCCCATAAATTTAAAAAACTATCTTTTTTCTCCTAAACCAAGTTTGAAAAAATCACATTGCTCCCCTAAGGTTTAGTTTCAAAATGTTGTCACATTCTCTGGCGCCATCGCCAACCGCCTCTCCTTTCCGACGGTTTCCCTTCCTCCAACGGCCTGTCTCAACTCCACCCCAAGCCCTTTGGTGTTGAGAGAAGTCGTCTAGGAAGAGAAATTATCTTCCCAGATGAAGACGAATCATCTTTCTAAAGGAAGACAAGTCATCTTGTCTTCGTTTGAGAAGACGATCATCTTTTCGGATGACAAAGATGAGATCGATCGACCTCATCTTCGTCATTTGGAAAGATAATTTCTCTTTCCAGATGATTTCTCTCGACGTCGAAGAGCTTGGGGTGGAGCTGAGGCAAGCTGTCAAAAGAAGAGAAACCGTCTGGAGGGAGAGACGACCATCGATGGTGCCGAAGAAAGTGACAAGGTTTTGAAACTAAACCCTAGGGGTGGAAATGTGATTTTTTAAAACTTGGCTGAAGGAATAAAATGTTAGTTTTTAAACTTTTAGGGGGGAAATGAGATTAATTTTTCAGGGGTTAGAGTTCCATTAATTTTAATTGGTCATGTGTAGGTAAATAATAATTTCAAAGTTAACAGGGAAAACGTTGGAAAATTAGTATACTTTGAGTGGGAAATAGTCCTTTGGCCTTAAAATTGAGATATACTTGACCCGACTCGACAAGATTAAAATCAAGGCTTAGTTACAACAGTTAATGATGTCATTAGGCTAAAGGACTTATTCCCCTCCAAAGTGTGCTGATATCCCAAGTTCCTCTCGTTAATTTTGAAAATCTCATTTACCCACCCATAACAGTTTAAATCTATTAGTTTTAAGGGCAAAATCGTTATTTTATATTTAATATTAAAAATAAACTTAAATTTGATTTGATTTTTCTATCCTAAACTTTAAAAACTAATAATTTCTCTCCACCCCAAGTTTTCAAAAACTGTATTTTCTCCTAGAGTTTTCTAACTTTTAGATATAATTTTTCCAATAATGAAGAGACATCATTGACGATTTCCAAGCATGGTCTCATCCTCTCTGGTGCGTCCTCTTTCTTGTAGTCCTCCTCGGTGTCATCGTCGACGAAGATGACTCACATGGTGTTGACAATAATGGTCAACAAAGACCGAATCTTTGTCTCTGAATGAAGACAATTAGTTTTCGTCTTGATGAAGACGAAGAGTCTTCCTCAACAACAGGCGAGTCATCTTCGTCGACGAAGATGACTCACCTGGTGTCGATGAAGACTCAGTCTTCGTTGATGAAGACCGAGTCTTCGTTTCTAGACGAAGACGAAAAGTCTTCACCAACACCAGGTGAGTTGTTCTTTTCGATGACGATGCTGATGAGGATGGCCAGAAAGAGGCCATGTCAGAGAGGATGAGACCATGCTTGGAGATCATCGGATAACTCTCTTCATCGTCAAAAAATTGAATCTGAAAAATTAGAAACCTTAGAAGGAAAAATGTTATTTTTGCAAACTTGGATTGAAGAAAAATTATTAGTTTTTTAGGGTTTATAAAGGAAAAATAATATACCTAACGGACTCAGTTAATTTTAATCGCCTATAGGTGGTTAAATGAGATTTTTAAAGTTGGGGGACATTTGAACTATCAGCATACTTTGGGGGGTGGTGTGGGTGGTGGGGGTGTGAAGCTATGTGGGGTTGGCCAAGCCGTTGCATTCGTTTGTCTCTGTCGGCCCGACCCGACTACTAAATTTTATACAAAAGCCAAACCCATTCATCAACACAAGCCAAGACCCCCTTCTCTCCCAATTCTGCACGAAATTAAAATCCAATATCCGCCGAAAAAATTAAAATCAAAAAAATCAAAATCTGAAGATGGAGAGAAGGCAGAAGTTGAGATTGTTAGCGACGTACATGATCGTAGCTATTGTTGTGAATTTGATCGGCCGTATCTCGTCCCTTTCGGTGGTGGTGAACGAAGAAGAATGCGTATACGAGTACGTCATTTACGAAGGCGACACCGTTTCGGGAAATTTCGTCGTAGTTGACCACGATGTCTTCTGGGGCTCCGATCATCCTGGCATAGATTTTACTGTAAGCATGCACATTGTCTGCAATTTTACTAGATCGAATTGTTATTGACTGATTTTAACTGCTTCAGGTTGACCTTTTTTTTGAAATTTTTTCAGTTTTATGGTTTTTATTCAATTAAGGGTTATTGGGATGGAATTATTCCCAGTTTGGTTTAAAAAAACAATTTTGTCATTGTTGAAGTTGAGAAAAATCTTAAAGAAACCTCTGCGCTTCTAGGGTTGATAATAATAAAACAATTTTATCAATTTTCCCTCATAGGTTGAATCTTTTGTATTTGAAATGGATTATTATCCATTTCAACCAGGAGCGGTTTGCATTTTCTGCCTGCAAAAATATTATATTTTAAAGGCCAAGTGAAAAACAACAAAAGTTTTTCATGGCGAAACTTGAATAGAATTATCTTTTTATCATTTGAACCCATTTATATTATTATTGAATGTTAATCATGTTTTCTTTTTCCCGTTGTCTTTCACTCAGGTGACATCTCCTGCGGGAAATGTAGTGCAAACTTTGAAAGGGACATCCGGGGACAAGTTTGAATTTAAAGCCCCACACGGTGGAATGTACAAGTTTTGTTTTCGCAATCCCTTTTCAACACCAGAATCAGTTTCTTTCCACATTCATGTGGGCCACATTCCCAGTGAACATAACCTTGCCAAAGATGGTTTGTCCTATTCATGTTGATGTGTTTTTAGGGTATTATGATACTTAATATCTACATATGTATTAATTTAGGCTGTACATTACTACCAGATATACTGTTTCTATTCTTGTAGGTGCAACTGTGTTTGCTAGTTGAATTTTGTTTGCCTAAGCAATGTTTCTGTTGCAGATGCTCTCTGTACTATTCTCTATTTTGATCTATATCTTACATTTAACTGGCTGTGTTGTAGAACATTTGGACCCTATTAGTGTAAAAATTGCTGAGCTGAGGGAGGCTTTGGAGTCTGTTACAGCAGAGCAAAAATACTTAAAAGCACGTGATGCTCGACATCGTCATAGTAAGATTATTCTTTTCTTGATTATCTTTCCCTTTTTGAATTGGATTGTTTGTGAATATATGAGTATGCTATTTCTGGTAATTTCCTGAATATATGTCTATTTATGAACATATTTGATGGAGTCTTAGAGATCAGTTTACCAATCCCTAAATGAGTGTTTACACTTTTTCGAGTGCATTTTGGAGAATCATGAAGTTAACTTAGTCGATGGTAGTGCTATATATTTGAGCATCAGTGTATTACACAACTTAGAAGATCCTCGTTCTTGTCGTATGAAAAAGGCTTGATATATAAGCATTGCAAGTAATGTTTGGTTCATGCAAACTAGAGTTTGTGAGTGTAAATCTGCTGTGCTTGTTGCTGTTGCAACTCGCTTAGCTAGTAATGTCTCATTGTGCAACAAGAAGCGTAGACTTAGATCTAGTTTACAGCTGAGGGGATGGCAAGAACTAACTTGTATTGTATGACCCATAATTTTCCATTTTCAGCCAAAACTAAAAGTTTTTGAGTCAACATTTATGATTATCACTACTGCATGAGTGATTTGATCTATATGGTATAGATAGGGTAGACTGTAGAAAATAGAGTAAGAATTCCCAAGTTGTATTGTGAAAGTTTAGGGATTTTAAAACAATTCCAAAGTTCATTGAGATGTCATCTTAACTTTTAAGAAACTGATATCAGCCTTGAGAAAGACAATCATTTAAATTTTTCCAAGATCGTACAACATGTCAGCATTTGTTTTAAGGAACTGATAGCAACCTCAAGGTCAAGATAAAATCATTTTCCTTTCCTCTGTGCTACATAGCTTTTCTGAAGCGTTAATCATCCTCTTTCAACTGTATGGTTCAAAGGATCTGGCAATATCTGTAATCAATAGTTTGCCTCCTCCATCTCCATAGGAGCTTACCACTTTGTTCATATGTTATTTTTTCTTTTAACAATTACCCAGGGATAAATATTCCAGATTTTGTTACAGTTGTAGATTCGTATTGGGGTCATAAACAAATTTTCATTTACTTGGTTGTTTCTAGCTTACATTTTATCTTGTTCCTGTTATATTGAGGATGCAAAATAGATATGTATGATGCTGATGCTGTTTGCACCTTATCCAAGGAAATTGACTCACAACTCAAATAACCCACCTTGTCTCATCTCTGGTTCAGTGTAAAACGTGAATTGTGTTCACATGTCTGATAAATGTTACTGATAGGTACCTGAGAAAGTTCCAGCAGCAGCTCCCCTTGAAAGCTGGCGAATCCCAAAATGTGTGATGAAATTCCCGATCAACGCATACTATTTCCCTGCAATAAGAACCTGCTCTTATATGGGATATTCTGTAACAGGCTTGATTATTCCATTCACCTCAACTCATTTCAACATTCCAAATCAGATACATAAGTGAATACAAGCACGCATAAACAAAAGCTTCATTCTATTATCATAATTCCAAAAGTTACATGTGTATACATTTTGATCACTGAATCATTGAATATAGAGGCTTCAAAAGATTACAGTTGCACAGTAATTGTTTTTCAGAAGAATTTCAGATACACTGTTATATAACAAAATAACCTACAAAAGACTCCTAGGCACTTCGAGAGGCCCTTTCTCCCTCCTAACCTGCGCTATCTTTCTTTCTTACTTTTTTTCTGTCCCTTCAGTCTGTCTTTTCTCCCTTTTGTTGCTCCCAGCTACCAACTCTCTCACAAAGGTGTCCTGCTCCTTCACTGTGATTGGCTGCACTGATTCCTGTAAACTTGCTCCCTGCTTGAGTTCCACATTATCAATTGTACTCATTTCTTTAGCTCCCTCTTTGTTGTTTATTTGGGCCTTCTTTTTACGTGGAATGTAAACCCGAGACCTAACATTACCCCTCCCATCGAGAGGCACCTTGTCCTCAAGGTGGAAATGAGGAAAGGCTTGTTTGAAAGTTGAGAAAGGCTCCCAAGAATTTTCATGATCCGGCAGATTTTTCCATTTGATCAAAAGTTCTAGCTCCCCTTGACTAGAGTAACGATGCCCCCGCACTTCCAAAGGATGCAGCTCCAATTCTCCACTTTCAGACATACAATCAGGCAACGGTTGGCTAACTACAGCGGGTCCAACTTGTTTCTTGAGTTGTGACACATGAAATACAGAATGTATTTTGGCTGTGGAAGGAAGTAGGATGCGGTAAGCGACTGTACCCACTCTTTCCAATATTTCAAATGGCCCGTAAAAACGAGGGCTAAGTTTTTCATTGGGGCGTCTAGCAAGCGATCGGAAACGATATGGCTGCATCTTTAGAAACACACGATCTCCTACATTATACCTCACATCTCTCCTTTTACGATCCGCAAATTTTTTCATCTTCTCTTGAGCTTTACATAAATTATCTTTTAGCTCATCAAGAATATCATTCCTCTCCTTTATCATTGCATTAATCTCTTCAACTTTCGATACTTCCTCCACCCACCGAAGCAAGGTTGGCGGATCTCTTCCATAAAGGGCTTTGAAAGGTGTCATCCCGGTGGAACCATTATATGTTGAGTTGAACCAATATTCAGCCCAGGGTAACCATTTTGGCCACTGTTTAGGCTGCCTGAAACAGAAACAGCGTAAGTAGGTTTCCAAACTACGATTCACTACCTCGGTTTGACCGTCGGATTGAGGATGGTAGGCCGAACTGAATTTCAAGGTGGTTCCTGCCGCTTTAAATAGATCACTCCAAAACTGACTCAGAAAGATCCTATCACGGTCCGAAACAATGGAATGCGGAAAGCCATGTAATCTTACCACCTCATTGACAAATTTTTGAGCTACTTCCTTAGCTGTGAAAGGATGTCGTAGAGCTACAAAATGGCAATATTTGGTCAGTCTATCAACCACAACCATAATGGTGTCAACATTGGCAGCTTTCGGAAGGCCTGAAATGAAATCCATGGAGACGTCTTCCCACACGCTAGAAGGCATTGGAAGCGGCTGTAGAAGACCAGCTGGTGACATGGCCTCATACTTCATTCGCTGACAAATTTCGCATTCAGCCACGTATTTTCGAATATCAAACTTCATTCCCTCCCAAAACAACACAGTCGAAAGCCTTTTATATGTTCGAAAAAAACCAGAGTGCCCTCCACAGGGTGTGGCATGGAACTCAGCAAGAAATTTTGGGATAAAGATAGAGGTTTTTGAAAGAACCAGCTTACCTTTATAGAATAGCCTTCCTCGTTTCAACTCATAGCCAGGATGTGAATTAGAATTGCAGAGCAAGTCTTGTAGCACACTCTGTAATTTGGCGTCTTCAGCAACCTCTTGGTCAACTGTCTCAAGTCCTACGGTTTGCACAGCTGACACTGCCCATATTTCTCCTTCAAAATTTGGGTGTCTGGATAAGGCATCAGCAGCCTTATTTTCGCACCCTGGTTTATATTGAATTTCAAAATCGAACCCCATCATTTTTGAGATCCACCTCTGCTGGTCAGCTCCAATAACTTTTTGATCCGTAAGAAACCGCAGACTTCGTTGATCCGTTCGAACTATAAAATGCCTTCCAAGCAAATAATGCCTCCACTTCTGAAAAGCCATTACAATCGCCATTAATTCACGCTCATACACAGATTTATTCCGAGTATTCGCTGAGATTGCTTTGCTTATGTAGGCAATTGGCCTCCCTTCTTGCATCAAAACAGCACCTAATCCAGCATTCGAAGCATCTGTTTCGATCACAAAATCTCGAGAGAAATCAGGGGTAGCTAGAACCGGCACAGTCATCATTGCTTCTTTTAACTTTTCGAATGCTTGAGTGACCTCACCATTCCACAAGAACGAATTTTTCTTAAGAAGTCGTGTAAGCGGTTCCGCTATCTTGCCATAACCCTTTACGAATCGCCGGTAGTAGCCCGTAAGCCCCAAAAAACCCCTCAATTCTCTCAATTCCTTTGGTAAGGGCCATTCTTTCATTGCCTGTACCTTTTTTGGGTCTGCTTCAACTCCTTCAGCGGACACTATATGGCCTAAGTACTCCAACCGTTTCTGTCCAAAGGCACACTTCTTAAGGTTTACTACTAGATGATGGTTTCTCAGTAGCTGTAAGACCACTCGGAGATGCTGCAAGTGTTGATCAAATTGTTTGCTGTAGACTAAGATGTCGTCGAAGAAAACAAGAACGAATCGTCTCAAATAGGGTCTAAAAATTTCATTCATTAGCCCTTGAAAAGTCGCAGGTGCATTGGAGAGTCCGAACGGCATCACTAAAAATTCGTAGTGGCCGTTGTGAGTTCGAAAAGCTGTCTTTTCTACGTCATCCTCCCTTACTCGAATTTGGTGGTACCCCGACTTGAGATCAAATTTGCTAAATATCACAGCACCCGACAATTCATCCAGCAGCTCATCTATGGCTGGAATAGGAAATTTATCTGGTATTGTAATTCGATTGAGAGCACGGTAGTCTACACAGAATCTCCATCCCCCATCCTTTTTCCTTACCAACAGCACTGGGCTTGCGAATGGGCTGTTGCTAGGACGTATAATTCCTGCAGCCATCATCTCTTTTACTATTTTTTCTATTTCGTTTTTTTGGAAATATGGGTAGCGGTAGGGTCGCAAATTAGGGGGTTGTGCCGACGGCATTAAGCGAATGGAGTGGTCTTGGTCACGCCTCGGAGGAAGCCCCATCGGTTCCCTGAATAAATCATGATATTCCTCCAACAGCTCTTTTAATTTTTCTTCTGTTTCTATAATTCCACCATTTCCCGAATGAACCATTCCACAGAACTCCAGCCAAAATCCTTCCCCTCCTTCTTGCATAGCGCCAACTAAAGTTCTCAAAGAAGCTTCGAGGCGGTACAGAGCTGCCTCCCCCTTTACAATGACCTTTCTACCTTCCCATTGAAACTTCATTGTTTGTAACCTCCAATTGACTTTTACTTCACCCAATTTGCATAACCAATCCATACCTAAAATTATATCCACACTACCCAAGTCAAACGGAAAAAAATTTTGTGTCACTATGATGCCTTGAAATGTGAGGTTCACTTTATCACATCTCCCTATTCCTTTTACCTTTCTTTCATCTCCAAGAGTAACAGCAAACCGAGCAGGGGTGACAGCCAAATGGAGTTCCTCCACTAATCTTCTAGAAATAAAACTGTGGGTAGCCCCACTATCCACCAAAATTATCACTTCCTTCCCTTTCACTAGTCCAGAAAATTTCATCGTACGGGAGGTGTCCAGCCCAACAACAGAGCTGGAGTTCAAAGATAATTCCATCTCTTTCTCTTCCACACTAGCTCCGATCTCTTCCTCCAACTCCTCTATCTCACCGCTATCATCTTCAGAGGCAATCATAATTCGAAGTTGACGCAGCTTGCACTTGTGTCCGGGACTATATTTCTCATCACACCTGAAGCATAAGCCCTTTTCTAACTTTGAACGAAATTCCTCGTCGGAGAGCCGTCGAAAATTTCCATCGCGTCGAGGCTGAGTCACGGCGGTGCCTGAGTTACTCGCTCCACGATTGGACGAAGACGCAGCAGAATGCGAAGTAGGGATCGCACGATTGGGTGAGAAATTTTGCTGAGTTAATTGGGGGCGGTTTGGGCCTAGTTGGGTCGGATTGAGGGAGATTGGGTTGGGTCGTTGGGCCGGGTTAAAGGCATCAGTATGCAAGCTGCCAGGTTGGGTTATAGAAACAGACCTGTGAACAGTTGGGCCTGGTGAAAAAAAAGTTTGAGATTGGCGGGCTGAGATTGGGCTTGGATTTTTCGGGTTTGGGCGGGTATAATATGACCCAGGTCTGGCATCAATCAGCCAGTTCTTCTCTTCTACCTCTTGAGCTCTGGCCATGGCTTCTTTCAATGTCGACGGTCGGAATAGCTTGACCTCTGCCTTGATTTCTCTTCTCAAACCATTCATAAAGGCTGACATAAGGACCTCTCCAGATGCATCAGCCAACGGCGCTGATATTGCTTCGAACTCACTTCGGTACTCCTCAACAGAGCCCATTTGTCGTAGGGCCATTAAATCTTCATACAGGGAGCCCTCCTGTGCTGGTCTGAATCGAAGGAGGATTTCCCTTTTTAATTCGTTCCAATCGGTGAAAGGCTGACGCGTGTTATTCCACTGAAACCACCTCAGTGCTTTACCGTCCATGCAAACTCCAGCAGCAACCATCTTTTCACGATCATTTACCCTGTTGACAGAGAAATACTGCTCTGCCCGAAATATCCAACCTACAGGGTCCTCTCCAATGAACACCGGTAATTCCAATCGACGGTGAATGAGCTCTCGTCGTCCTTCGCCGATGTTGTCAACGACTTGGTCTCTTGGTCCTCTCTCTCTCTCTACGTTTCCTGGTTCTTCGGTGGCATTAGGTGGTGGAGGCGTAGTTGTTCTCACTGGCGATGATCGCGTCGGCGACAAAGGTGGCTCCATCGGAGCCTTGCCCTTGTCAGAGGTTCCTGCTTCCTTGGCAACCAACAGTTCTCTGACTTCACGCAGATACGCTTTCATTGTTTCCATTCCAGTCTCCACTCCCTCTAATCTTGCGCTTGAGTTCACCACATTACTGTTCATTTCCTCTAACCTCCCATCAAACCTATCTAGTCTGTCTTTCATCATCTCCATCTCCTTTTCCAATCCATCCACTTTGGCCTCCATCCTAGTCATTGTGCTCTGATACCAAGTGATAGGTACCTGAGAAAGTTCCAGCAGCAGCTCCCCTTGAAAGCTGGCGAATCCCAAAATGTGTGATGAAATTCCCGATCAACGCATACTATTTCCCTGCAATAAGAACCTGCTCTTATATGGGATATTCTGTAACAGGCTTGATTATTCCATTCACCTCAACTCATTTCAACATTCCAAATCAGATACATAAGTGAATACAAGCACGCATAAACAAAAGCTTCATTCTATTATCATAATTCCAAAAGTTACATGTGTATACATTTTGATCACTGAATCATTGAATATAGAGGCTTCAAAAGATTACAGTTGCACAGTAATTGTTTTTCAGAAGAATTTCAGATACACTGTTATATAACAAAATAACCTACAAAAGACTCCTAGGCACTTCGAGAGGCCCTTTCTCCCTCCTAACCTGCGCTATCTTTCTTTCTTACTTTTTTTCTGTCCCTTCAGTCTGTCTTTTCTCCCTTTTGTTGCTCCCAGCTACCAACTCTCTCACAAAGGTGTCCTGCTCCTTCACTGTGATTGGCTGCACTGATTCCTGTAAACTTGCTCCCTGCTTGAGTTCCACATTATCAATTGTACTCATTTCTTTAGCTCCCTCTTTGTTGTTTATTTGGGCCTTCTTTTTACGTGGAATGTAAACCCGAGACCTAACAGTTACATTCCCTGAATACTGCTATTCTGTTAACCAAATCATGGATAAAGATTCACTATAACATGCGAATTGTGTATTTTTCAGGCTTTCATATAAAAGCGTGTTGGTCATCCAAGTGCTGGAGCCTTGGCACTTTGGATTTCATGGTGTCTGATGTGTGTCTAGGCAGGCTTTCAAATATTATTGTCCCTCCTAAGTTGTGTCCAGTACTTTCTGTTTTTGCATTACAAATATTGAAAATCAATTAAAAACACTTCTCTTGTTTTTTATTATTTTGATATTTGAAGTTTAAATTATGTAGCTGCTAACTGATTGCTTGAATTGTGTATTCATTTTTATTATTATATTTTTCTTGCGCTGCAGCAAATGAGAGCACAAGGAAGCGTCTTTTAGGCTACACAATCGGAGAGTACCTTTTATTTGCTGCTGCAAGTGCACTTCAAGTTGCATATATTCGCCGTCTCTTTAGCAAATCAGTTGCATACAACCGGGTTTAAGACATGGCTGCGGCAAGTTCACTTCAAGTCATCTATATCGCTTTCACTTTAGCAAGCCAGTAGCATACTACAGGGTTTAAGACATCTTATCATCGTTTGTCTGTTTTATTAACAAGCAGATGGATGTCACGGACAGGTTTAGGAAAACTTGTGCACTCTATGACTAATGATGTGTTGGCTCACTTAACTTTTTTTTTTCATGTATTTTATTTAGTTCATTAAATGTTAAGTTGTTGGACCTCTAAAACAGTCGCATGCTTCGATAGTGTATTGCATAATGGGTAAAGCCCAATAAAAAAAAAACTAGAAACCTTTCTATGAGCGATTCTAAGTTTTAGCTTTTGGGATCATTAGGGTTTTTTGAATCTGAATTGATGAAAGTTTAGGTGGAGCCCAGAGGCACCAAAAAGGATTTTTTTTTTTTTTCCCCTTTCTTTTGGTTGTGGGAATGAAACATGAAAGCTAAAATGTGCAGTGTGGTGTGTCAATGAACTCTGTGCATTTTCCAGAAGTAATTCTCCAGGCATAATTTTTTTGAATTATGTGTATCTTTTTTTTAATATACAAATAAATATATACATGATAAGTTATTATGTGATTAAATATTATTTTATTTTTGATTTAAAATTATTTAAATCATTTGATGATATATGTTAAATATAGTAATTCATATATTTAAAATAGATATACATAATTTTATCGATTTAGATTTGGCAATAAGGATATTCTAGGGGGAGGTAAGATAATAATTGTGGTATCCTTCCACAATTATGTTTAGAAACCTCACTCTTGTTATTCCTACTGCTCTTGTAGATCGTACTGATTGTTGGACTGGTCGGATCTGGAATTAGGGGCAAATTTGTTTTGCGATTGTTCCAAAAGCGGCTGTTGATTGAGATGAAATGCAATTGGATTATCAAAATGATGAAATGTTATTATATAATTAAAAAATTAAAAAAAAAAAAAATATATTTAATCACATAATTATATATTATTATTTAGATATAAAATTAATACACAAAATCTATATACATAATATTATTGATTCAAAATTATTATTATTATTATTATTATTATTATTATATTTAACCCATGCTTGTACCCATTACTGATTGCCACGCCATCAACTATTTGTGGCTCTAACTTATCAATTATTATTAAGGCCAAAGGACTATTTCCCATCCAAACTATGCTGAATTATCAAAATTCTCCCTACTAATTATGAAAATACCATTTACTCACTCATGAATAGTTAAAATTAACGATAGTAAGGGTAAAATCGTTATTTTTATATTTAATATTAAAAATAAACTTAAATATGATTTCATTTTTCCCCCTAAATTTAAAAAACTAACTTTTTTCTCCTAAACCAAGTTTGAAAAAATTACATTTTCCCTCCCTGGGGTTTAGTTTCCAAACCCATTCACTTTCTCCGATGTCATCGTCGACCGTCTCTCCCTCCCGACGGTTTCTCTTCCACCCACGGCTCATCTCAACTCCACCCCAACCCATCCGACGTCGAGAGACGTCGTCTAGAAAAAGAAATTATCCTTCCAGACGATGAAGACGAGATCGATCGATTTAATAATTAATTAAATACTTGTTTGTTTTTTTCAATTGACTAGTACGTTACTTATTATATAAAAAAATTTGATTATATATTATATTATATTAGATTTAATAATTAATTAAATATTTTACATTTAAATTATTATATTGATTTTCTATATGAGATTTGTGAAAAGTACAAAAATTATTATAATATTATTATATTTTTAAAAGCGTATTATTGATAATGTATCGTATTAAACCTGTATATACACGTTTCACACTTTTCTCATATGAAAATTTTAGAGACATTTTTTACAAATGTATTTTTCATTATTCATTGTATTATACTTGTATAATTCATGTATTATTTTTTTTCGTTCCGTATTTACTAACTAAGGTTGAAATACACATGAGAGAGTGGCCATTATTTGTGTGGGTAGGAATCATAATATTCCAAAGAAAAGAATTTGGTTTACCTTTGTGCATAGTATTGAAAAGGGGGTGACTGTCATCCGACTCTTTATATTTGACTAATTTGATGATTAATTGAGCACTCAATTAAAGGTGTCAGGAGATAAGGTTTAACCCGTTGAGAGGAGCATATCCATTTGAGTACAACCAAGACATTATAAGATGTAAAGGACTTGATCGTATCTGGTATCGGTCATATCAACAAATAAAATAACTACAAAATATTGATGTGGTGATGGTAGTGACGACTAAGATGGACAACACTGATGATAATGATAAAATGATGATGTTGTAATAATCATGATGGTGATGGCAAAAATGAAAATCTATCGATTGGTGACAACAAATGTAAGTGCATATCATCATCTTCTTTTATTGGATTTAGTTAGAGTTTTTTTTTTTTTTTTTTTCCACTAGAGGTGGTGATTAATGTGTTGGTGGCGAAGGTGAAGCTGGAGGCGGAGATGAGGGAAATAGATGAGGAGAAAAAAAATTATAAAAGAGTAAAAATATATTGAAAAAAAAAATATCATTGTAATTATATTTAAAGTTAATTTAAGATATTTTTGTAACAAAAAAGATAATAAATTGTTAATTAATATTTGTATTAGGTAACGAAGACATTTTTATAATTTTAATGAAACAACAAACTAATTATTTAAAGTGAAATCAAATGGTTTATACGGATTGAATTGACGGATAGATGGAAGATAATCTTTTCAAATTTGAAAGATTGAAATTATAGTTTCATTTGCCACGGTATCAAATTATGCTCTAAGCACCTTCCTCATTACTTGATCGTAAATCCTCGCGTCATCATAAATCATCTTGCTAAACTTTCATACTACCGGCTTCACATTTTTCTTCAGTCACAAACAAATCTTGCGTTTTGCTGATCAGAGAAGACAAAATGTTGGTTGTGTTTGAAAAATCAGTGGCCAAGAGCTCGGAGGCTCTGCGTAGCCCACAACCAGACTCGGTTATGGTACTCAAAGAAGAGTCATTGGCTAAACACTTGGCTCTCTTCACTCTGCCTCTGTCACCGTCAATCTTGGCTCCGCCGGCCTCATGGCTTACTCTCTTGACAAGCTGAACCCTCTTTTACTGTTTCCTTTCTTGTTAGGCTTATATCATCTATTTCCTCAGTGCTCACTATCATGTTCATGACTTCTATGCTTCGTTGGACACTGGACTCAAATACTGTTATAAGTATTTCCAAAAACTAAGTTATAATGAAGCTATACAACATTGCTTACTGTTTAAACTAAGCCTTGGCTGCTTGTTACATACCACGGACTAATATTAATTTGCACAAACACTTGCCGATCTTTCCTATATTGTTTGTATGATTGACACTTAGTTACTGTTAATTATGGGAAGGATTTTTCTCCTCTTCCGTTCGATCTTAATGATCATGTATATTGAACAAGCCTCAGACTCAGACCAAAATTAAGTAATGGAATGTTTTCTAGGGAAGCACTCTCCTTGTTGAGGTTGGAGAATGTTAATTGAAAACATAACTGAATTGAAGTTTAATTCTTTCCGCTGCAGAAATTAAAAACAACAATTTGTCCTTACAAAACTTTGCGCAAGCATTACTACTTACTAGAGGACACGGTGATGAAACATCCTTTAATTTTGCTGCTTCTGATGATGCCAAAAGAACTGCGCTGAACTTTTGGTTAGTCCTTCGCATCGGCGATGCCCCCTGGTGTTATCTGAAATACGTAATTTTGTCAAGAAAAACTTCTGAAAAATGACAATTACCTTCTTAACAGTTGGTTTAAAACTTTACGATTTCCTTCATGCTGAGTCAGGTTTCTTAGTGCGATGTATATGCATCATGTTTATATTGAAAAGTTCATTAACTTAGTAAGGTAAGGATATTGCTTCAGCTTCAGGCAGATTTGGGGCATCGAAAACCTTGCAGACACGTTGTTCACCTTTGCCTTTTCGAAACATCAATCTTATTGTAGCTGCATGAGCAAGCACATGCCCTCCCGCTGGTTTCTTTGGATCTGATATGAACATTCCACCTCCTGGATCAGCTATGACTGCAACAGTCCAGCAAAATCTTTTAGATATCATACAATAAATGAGGCCAAATTGTTGAAATTACATCAAGTTTGTTGACTACTGCCTACTATAGTCTGCTCCTATTAGCGCAGGGCTTTAATGGTTTCAACTTCTGGGTGAAAAACTACCCCGAATTTGTAAAGTTAAGGCGCAAAGCTGTGATTTAAATGGCTTATGCTATCTGAAAAGTTTCCTGCCTACAATACCACTAAAAAGAGGTCAACTAGATTTGCAATAGGTACCTTGGTTGGTCATGTAGACTGCAACGTTAAATTCCTCAGCTATCTTTGTCAATCTGGAGAGCATTTGTCCCAATTTTTGCTGCAAATGGCCAGTTGTTCATTTCGGGTAGAAAATCAAGATAAAGAAAAGATTGTATGTTCTAAGGTACTTTGGGCATCTAAAGAAATCTTGAAATAAACCTGCCGATCTGCAAGTTCACCTCTTCCTGTGAAATCTACTCGAAAAAGGGCAATCACTGAATCTACAATCTGAAAACATGTGCGCTCGTAAACATTAATTCACTGTACCTCACGATGGTCTCCTAGAATAATTCTCTTGACAAAAAACTCACCAGAAGTCTGAATGGTTCTTCGGACATTTTTGCAGCCAGACCAAGCAGGAGGTTATACTGATGCTCATATGTGTATGCACGAGCATAAATGATCTTTCACATAAAAAAAAATAATGATAACAACAAATAATGCTATGTGACCCTCTAGCAAATAAATATTTACATGGAGTGACGGAAAGATGCTGTTACATTGTCAAGGACAGCTCCAGGGTCCATTCCGAATCTTTCAGCTATGGGTACAATTCGGTCAGGGCGGCTGCGAGTACATACAGTTAAAGAAAAAATAAAGCATGGTGAAACTAGGTGATTTACATGAAAACAATCGTAATTTATTGTCATTAAGAGAAAAAAGTTAAAATTAGCTACAAGAATGAAATGTCACTTTTGGTTTTGAGAGAAAAAGGGGAACATACAAAGTTCCTTCTGTATCGATGTAAGCAACCTTCCCATTTCCACCTCGCATGTTTGTCGGAAGCTGCAGTAGGTGATTCGAATGCTCAATTCATCACACTATTTGAACATATTGTATTTCATTTTAGATGCGTAGTTTTCTGTTTCATCATGCTCAATGACTCAATGCCACTTACAAACCAGTCACTTGCTCGGGCTATAGAAGGACCAACAAAGTGCATATACCCCAGAACACACATATATCAACTGAGAGTTCATAGTTGCACCAACTTTCACAAACTATTAACCATACGGAGCATTCATAATCAAGTCAAGAAACTAACCTGCGTGGAAACACATAGAGTATGTGCAAGTTGTGTTTTGCCAGACCTGAATGAAAATTCAGTAGAAAGTGAACGAAATGAACGCATAAATATGAACCGACGTAAGTTAAATGATTATTAATATTCAACATAAACAGAAAAAGAGTTTGTGTTCCTCACCGAAACTCCCCAAAAGCTTCCGTAATAGCAAGAGTTTCAATCCCACCTTTTGAAAATTTATGGGCAAATCTTATAGAAAATTAAGAATGCATAAACGATAATGTAAACAAAATGGAACATCTCAAGAGAATAAGATTACCGCCCAGTAGTTCATCAAGAGCTTGGCTTCCTGTAGTGATTTTAATCACTGACTTCCTCTGCAAACAAAAATTAATTCCAGCTTTAGGTTCATTGTGGATAATAACTTCTACTAGGGAGAGCATTTGCGGAATCTCATGGAATCGGGGTATTAAAATGAGAAAAAAGTCAGACAAGGTCAGAGGCTTAGTTTTAATTTATAAATTAGTTGGAACGTACTCTGAGGAGAGCATCACTTCCAGTAATATAACCGAAATTCTGTAAATTAAAATTAAAAGTGAGAGATTGGGAAAACAATGAGTAACAAACATAAAAACCAAAATAAATCATATCTAGAGAGCACAAACCACTATCTTCTCTGCAGCTTCGCAGATTTTATCGACTTTTGCCTCGGACAATCCTTTGATTCCAGCCAAATGCTGTGAAAACGAAATTATAATTGATTTCTGGATCTCTAACAACAACATAAACTTGATTCGAAGATTGATCATACCTTCTTCGTGTGCATCATCAAGCCATTGCAGGTGTATATCCCCGCATCTTGAAGCTTCTTTATATCTCCTGCATTGATTCCTTGAGAGATCACTGCACGAATTGCACACAGTAAAGTCGTCTGATCAGTTAATAATCAGATGAAGTCAATCCTGCTCCGTCTGTTCCAGTGAAATTCGCTGGAAACTAACAATTCTTGTCAAAGCAGAGTACGATTCCGATTTAGAGTAAATTAATTTTCAAATATGATTTTATCTCTATATATGTACGTGAAACATTTGAAAATACACATCTGTTCATATTGTAAAGCTATATCAAACTCAACTGAGATTCTAGAATACACTAACAAGAAAAAGAAAATTCATAAACTCCGAATTATACAACTATAAAAGAAGACAAGTGAGAAACACAGCGTCGTGAATTCTAACACATAATTTCCCAGAAATAGGCCAAAAAAGACACTCAAAAGTTTCCTCAAACTAAATGATTTTCACTTAAAATACAAAACGGCGTGAATCGACGAGTTTAGTATAAATCGTATATTTCAAAAGCTTACATACGTTTATCAATTGCTTCGAACAAGTCCTCTTCGTCATCAATATCTTCTCTCTCCACAAGCTGTAGCTGGCTTTGTTCTTCGGCTCTGAGGCACACCAACACATGATACGATTAAACTTTGAGGTCTTAATATGTGTCGCAGAGTTAATGTGTATCTCATTTAAATCAAAAAGGAAAATGGAGTCAGATCTGTCAACTTACTTGAGAGTAGCAATCATCTTTCTTTTTAGTAGAGAAAATCTCTTCCGGACTTGTGTTTGTTTTTGCGTGTTTGGCTGGTGGTGTATAAGTAGTATTTTGAATTGTGAGTTGCTATTTTGAAATGTGAGAAAGGCATGAACTTTTATGGCGGGAATCGGATTCGAATAAGCTGCTTAAATTGGTTTTAAAAGGGGTTGAGGCACGTTTTCGTTTACATCACCAAACAGTTATATTTTTTATTACGTTATCAAATTTATAATCAATTTTAAAACCCCGTGAGTCTGATTATAGAGTGGGAGGTTTAAATTTAAGTTCTACTGAAATATTAAAATTATACTCTTAATTAATTTAATTTAATAATTACAAAATAATTTAAAATTTTATCTGTTCGATATAATTAACTTAATTTTAAAAGAATGATAAGCATACTATATATTTTTATTATAACTTCACTAGTATATTCTATCTTTTTGAAAGTTCTTTAATTAAAATGGCGTTTATTGATATTAAAAAATTATTTTTTAAATATATTTTGTTTATTAAAATTCTTTTAATTAAAATAATATTTTATTTAAATTCAAATAAATAATTTTATTACCATTTTCAAACTTTTAACTTATAATGTCTCTATTATAAAAAAACAAAACAATAAAATAATTTTGGTTAAATTTTGCTTACTTTGACTTTCAAGTTGTTTTATTTATTTAGAGAAATAGACTTAAATAGTAAAAATTGAGGTTTTTAAAGGTTATAAATGTCTGTTAACATACAAGTTATTTATGTTATTGTGTAAAATATTTATATCAATGTTAAAAAAATAATTATGTTGTTCCTATTTAATAATTTATAAAATTATGTGATTGTTTGATACTTCAATGAGTAATAATGAAAGTTAGATTTTTTAATAGAAAATTCAGAAAATTTAATAAATTTAATTAAAAAATAAAAAGGTTTAACTTATTTATTAAAAAAGAGTAATACTATATATACACATTTTTAATAAATAATTTGATATAATAGTTTGGTAGTTCTTAATGTTGTTATCTCGTTAATGATTTATACTTAGGAATATAATTTAGTTTTTTTTAATAGTAAACCCGTATTGGTTTTAGAAAGGTATAATGTCTATTTTCTACCCAAATTTGATGAAATATATTTTTTTATCTTTGAAGTTTGAAAAATTTATTTTATTACCCATTTATCAAAGCCAAATGTTATTTTATCAATTAAATTTTTTTTGTTACTTTCTTCAATATATAATAGGAGTTTTGATAATATAAATAAATTATATTTTATCTTAATTATTTTATATTTTTTTTCTTTTTTCTCATTGCTTTGGTCGTTGGAAAACACCTAGAGGAAGTCAATGGATTTAGACATGCCTATGACTTTTAAAAGCAAGGAGACATTTGCGAGTTAATGGAATGACAAGGTTCAATCTAAACAATGCTTGTTAGCAATTGATCTAGGCTATAAATAATATAACCAATCGAGATTTGATAAATTCATATTGAGTGGGCAATAACTAAGAGAGGTTTGCTAGAAATTTGTGGCATATGGTTGAAAATATGTAGCACAAAAGGACCCAATCACACAATGACAAGAAATTGAAAGTCCAGTTGATTGTGATGCAATGATGATGATTAGGGTTGAATTCGAATCAAATTTGAATTCGAATATAAAATTTTAATATTTTGATTTTAAAATTTGAAGTGTTTAATTCATCAAGCTTACGAGTTTAAATTTTTTTTATAAAATAACATTCTTTTAATAATGAATTAATTAAAAACTCAATTCAAATTCATGTTCGAGTTTAACTTGAGTTTGACTCTTTTGAAATAAGCTGAGTTCAAAAGCGGTTTAACTCGAGTCTAACCCTAGTGATGGCAATATGAAAGAAACAATCATGGTGATAATTTTTTATACATTTTAGTTTTTAAAATAATTAATTAGAATGGATAAAAAAAATCATTTTTTTAGGTACAAGTTGTTATTTAATTTTAACAAAAATAGAATATATTTTTCCCTTTTAACTCACTTTATAACAAATTTAATAGATTTTATTATAAAATTTAACATACAAATAAAAAAAATTAAAATTAAAATTTTAAATTATAGAAAATGTGGTTTCATTAAAGTTCGGGTCGGAGCTCTGCACCATGTTCCGGACAAACGTTAATCTATTGTTTTCTGGCGTAAACTTTTCACAAATGTGTTAACAAATTTTTATGACAATTAAGCCCTCCATCTAAATACAGTAATGTGTCTCCGCACAATTGTCGGCAGTACTCAGTACGGTTCTTGTACATTCTGGGTTTCCCTTCATACAGGAGCGGGCAGCTCCTGTATTTTTCTTGATTTCTTTTCTTTTCATGTTGTCTTCTCTTAATTTTTCCTCCGCCCAAACAGATCTTCGCATGCATTCCGTCATAGTAACGTACCCGATACCCATCTTTTCAGAAGAGGCCCAAAATTTAATTCTTGAATTTCTTTAACAGTCTTCTTGTACCTTATGAATTCCGTTGAAACCGCTCAAAATCCTCAGGAAACTCCCCGAAAGAATAAACCTTTGCTCGAGGCCAATCAAAACAACGACAATAACGGCAGTACCGATGACGTCGAGTCGGTTGTTGATGTGTCTGGAAAAATCTTGGAGTTTCCGTTTCTTGAAAGTGACGGTGATGGGAAATCCGATAGTTCGGTGGAGGGGTTGTATATGTACAAGAACGTGTTTAGTTTGATTCCGAAATCGGTTTGGAAATTTGAAAATATTGAAGTTTGTTTGGAATGAGATTAATTTATTTCCGGGCGAGGTTGGGAACTTGGTAGGGTTAGAATGCTTACAGGTGAAGATATCGTCTCCGGGATTTAATGGGTTAGCTTTGAATAAGCTATATGGCTTGAAGGAGGTCGAAGTAAGTAAGGTTCCGCCGCGGCAATCGGTTTTGACTTTCTTGAGTGAAATTGATGGGCTTAAGTGCTTGACCAAGCTCTCTGTTTGTCACTTCTCTATAAGGTTGGTTTTCCCGTTTTTAGTTTAGATTTAGATTGCGCTCCGCTTGCGAGGTTTTGAAATTTGAACGGTTGGGTCATACATGAACAGTAAACACTGTTGGAGAGCTTAAACTTGGTTTTATATTCCCTGGAGATACAGTTGTTTGTTGTTGATCTTTGTTAGTTCACAATTGTTGGCCTAGCCCATTGTAGGAACTGGAGTAAGCTGTGAGATGTGTGCGATAACTGATTAGAATTTTAGAGTAAGTTTGTGAAAGCTGACATTTTTAAGGACATCTTTTAGGGATTTTGCTAGATTTAAGTATTCAGAAATACTTAAAGTTGAGCAAAGCTGCTTCAGGAAATAGCGTTGACATGTTATCTGTAAAAAGGAGGCTGAAAATATTATTTATTTATTCCACCGTGTCCTGTGGCTTTTTTTTATGGTTTAAAATTTTTCAGAGGCTAAAATTTATCAGGTGTGATGGATTGTATTTTTATCATTTGTGTAATATCATTGTGAAAATGGGTCAGAAAAAGTTGCGTTACTTTGGGAATGTCACTTTTGGGTGATTTGGTTGTGGAGGAATAATTGGAAATTGTAGTACTATTAGGAGGGGAACTTGGAATAGCTGTGCGAAAGAGTTCCTGCCATTGCAACTTTTGTGCCACTGTTAGGTGTGTGGTTTTTCAGATATTTTGTCTTTTTTTTGGTAGTGCAGTCTGAAAGCTAATTTATTTTACCAAGTGGACTTCTGGTTTATCCATAACCCATATCCATATCCATATCCATATCCATATTAATAGTGTTGAGTTGTATTTTGTTATATTAGGAAAAGTATCAAACCGTATTAGGAATGAATATGTATTTTAAGGATTTGATTTGATTTATTTCCTTCTATATTTTCTCTGTAATTGTATCTATTATAACATTTTGCTCTCTGAATAATATATAAGAAAACAATATTCTGAATTCACATGGTATTAGAGCCAATAGTAGGCTTTTAAGAATTTTTGGGTAATCTTGATTTATTTTTCGACGAAATTCACTTCATTTTCTAGCGTTCTTCTCCGACCATCGTGTTCCTGTCCTTTTTCAGTGGCCATGTCGATAATCCCCTGAAAAGAGAGCCACCATTCGCAGACACACGCCTCGTTAGTCTTCTCGGTAACCTCCATCGTCGATCTACTTTTCTAGCGAGCGTGCGTCGACACCGCCTTTTCCAGTCAACTCAGAAGACGTTGGCAAGTTAGTTTGTGGTGACTCTATCGTTATCGATCATCGAAATCATTTGCACGCATAAGCTGTTTCTGTCTAGGATTGCCATCTCCGATTTGCTTTTCTAATGCGCATTAGCCTACACTGCCGGCACTGTTAAACTCAGAAGACTCCGATGAGTCAATATGTGGTAAGCTTACCGTCATTGGACGTTGGATTTGCTGCACGAGCTGGTCGTTTTTCTACTTGGAACATGATCTTCAATCTATTGTTCTAGCGCATGTGGGACTACATAGTCGCCGTCAATCGATTCAGTAGAAGCTATTGATCATTTCTGTTGAAGACCCATCTCCACTAGTTGTTGAACGCACTGCTGGTGACATCACTGAAAAGTTTCTTCATTGTTCAAGCATCCAAAAGCTGTTTTTCACTATTTAATAGTCTCCTGATCAGTTTTGTGATGTTTGGTTGCTCCGAATCTTCACTATTCTCTAGAAAGCTTCTTCTTTATGATTCAACAAGTCCATTGAAAACTCCAAACTAGGTTCTCTCTTTCTTTTTAATTCTTTTCTAGTAATTATGACAAAAAAATTAATAGAGAGCAATAATTATACTTTATGGGCTGCATCTGTTGAATTATGGTGCATGCGACAAGGTCTTGAAGACCATCTCACTAAGAGAGCTGAGAATACTACATCTGATAAAACTATATAAACTAGGATTGATGCTTTGTTATGTAGTATGTTATGGAATACCATTGATCCTTAACTCCATTCTATCTTTAAAGTTTATCGCACATGTAATGATATATGGACTCAAGCCAAACTTCTGTACACCAATGATATTCAATAATTATATTTTGTTGTATCAACTTTAGTTACCTTAAAACAATAAGGTATGAGTATATCTGAATTTCTGGGTCGGATGACATCTCTGAAGACTGAATTTAATCTGTTATTACTTCCTGGTAAAACTGTAGCTGAAGACTTAGCCCAACGAGATAAATTTTTTATGGTTCTCACATTGGCTGTCATTAGTCCTAATCTTACTTATGTTCGAGATCAAATTCTTGTTAGTGTTGTCGTCCCCATCCTTGATGAAGTCTTTGCTCGTTTACTCTGTGTGTCTTCTCTAGGAGTTATGACTGGATCTTTTGGTACCTCTAATTTTGACTCATCTGTCTTTGTCTCCTAGAATCAACAGCCAGACGAGTGTGGTGGTTGAGGAAATCAGCCAAAGTGCAATTATTATAACAGATGAGGTCACATCAGAGACAAATGTTATAAGCTTCATAATCGTCCTCTTCGAACTACTAATATTGTTCAAACCAGTACATTTGATTCTTCTATTGACTCCTCTGGAGTATAGTCTCCCTTCTTTGACTCTCATAAATACTGATCTTGAAGACTATCTCTGATATCAGACAACAAAACAATTTTCATCATCTGTTACTTTGATTGCTCATCTGGGTAATTCAGCTGTGTCTTACTCACTCTTTCCTTTTTCAAGCCATAAGTCTTTGATTCTGGTGCCTCTGATCACATCTCTAGTAACCTTAATCTATTTTCTCACTTTACTAAATCTACTTCATTATCTACTATAACATGAACTAATAGATCTATTGTTATTGCAAAAGAAATAGGTTGTGCCCATGCTCTCCCACTCTTGTCTTTGGAATCTGTCTTTTATCTCGTTGACTGTCCATTTAATCTTGTTTCTGTTAGCAAACTTACTTGTTTCCTAAATTATACCATTACCTTTACTAATGACTTTGCTTTTATATAGGACCGTAGTACCAGCTAGATGATTTGTGTAGGACGTGAGTCACAAGGCCTCTATCGACTAAGTCCACCTAATTTTGTAGCATGTGCCAACACTGAGTCTTTAACGCTCCTTTACAATCGCTTGTGACACCCTAGTTTATCCAAACTACACAAGATAGTTTCTAGTTTGTCACATTTATTGTCTTTTAATTGCAAGTCCTATAAGCTTGGAAAACATACTCGTATATCATTTCCAAAACGTGTCAATAAACATGCTACATCACCATTTGAGTCAGTCTATTCCAATGTATGAAGCCCTAATCGAGTTGTGTCTATTTTGGGTTTTCAATATTTTGTTATTTTTATTGATGATTATTCATGTTGCACTTAGTTATTTTTAATGAAAAATATATCTAAATTATTCTTTATTTTTGAATCTTTTTGTGCTGAAGTTAAAACACAATTCTCCACTACTATTTGTATATTGCATAATAATAATGCAAGTGAATACTTTTCCACTCCATTTACTAAATTTATGGCATCCAAAGGCATTTTATATCAATCATTCTATGCTCATACTCTGTAGCAAAATGGAATTATCAAATATAAAAATCGGCATTTTATTGAAACTGCCCATACCTTACTCACATATAGTCATGCACTTTTTTGCTTTTGGGTAGATATTATTCTCACTGCTTACTTCTTAATTAATCGAATGCCTTTTTTAGTTTTACAGGATTAGGTACCTCATTCTATTTTATATCCTAATCAGTTGTTATTTTTTCTCCAACCTCGTGTCTTTGAATGTACATGTTTTGTTCATGATTTATCTCTTGGTCGAGATAAATTGTTTGCTCATTCCGTTAAATGTGTCTTCCTTGGATACTTGTATCTTCAGAAGGGTTATCAATGTTATTCTTCTAACACACGTTACTACTACCTTTATGCAGATGTTACATTTTTTGAGTTTGCTCTTTATTTTTCGTCTTCTTCTCAATTGGACAAGTCTTCTATCATAAAAGTTCTTCTTGTTTCCTACATTGTTCCCTTACTAGATTCACACTCTGAGCCTAACTATTCTCTTACTAGTGTAGATCTTACACTTACTAGTCCTTCTACAGGTGATGACCTTGCTTCTCTTTCAGGTAAGTCAATCTCTTTGGACCCGGTGCACCTCATTCCTACTACAGAATCCTCTGTCATTGCGATCTTACCTCCTGATGATCAATTTCCCATAGCCATTCGTAAAGGTATGTGCTCAACTCGTAATCCTCATCCTATCTATAATTTTCTTAAGGGGAAAGGACTATTTCCCACCCATTGTTTAGTTGAATCTCAAAAGCATACCCACACCAGATGAAAAATCCAAAAACCCATCCAAAGTTTAATCTGTTTGCATCCACCCACATCTGTCGTTAAATTTTTCATTAAATAGAGGGGTAAACCGTTATTTTATTGTTTATATTCCACTGATTTAATTTTATTGCATTTTCCCCCTCCGATTTTAAAAGTTACACTTTACCCCCATCCCTAAACTTTAAAAAGTGACTTTCACCCCCTTAAATCCCTAATTTTTTTTTCATTTTCCCTTCGACCACCGGCGACGACATGGCTGGAGGGAGAGTGACGAGGGCTCGTCCATTCTCTGGATGATGCTCGTCCCTGGAATGGACTACGATCGTCCATTCTCTGGACGACGCTCGATCATCCATTCTTTGGACGACGCTCGATCGTCCAGACTGGATGACGCTTCGTCGTCTAGAATAGACGACGATTCATCTTCCAGACTGGACGATGCTTCATCATCCAGAACAAACGACGATTTGTCGTCGAGATCTAGATGATGAAGCATCATCCAGAACGGACGACGATTCGTCGTCGAGATCTGGACGACGAAGCGTCATCCAGATCTGGATGAAACATCGATCATTCTGGATGACGATTGTCCTTCTTGGATGACGATCATCGTCCAGAGGTGGTCGACCTCTAGATGAAATCTTCTCAGCCGTCACTGAAAAAAGTGGCTACATTTCAGGGGGGTAAAGTGAATTTTTTAAAACTTAATTCAGGGGACAAATGTTAGTTTTTCAAATTAAAGGGGAAAAAATGAGATAAAATTTTAATTATTTAATATTATTGATGAAATTACTAATTTACCCCTTAATCTAACTGAACAAATGTGGGTGGAAATAAATAGATTAAATTTTAGGTAGGTGATTGGGTTTTTAATCTGGTATAGGTATGTGATTGAGAAACGGCTAAAACATGGGTGAGAAATAGTCCTTTGCCCTTTTCTTAATTATCATCATTTATCTTCACTATACTATGTTTTTGTATCTACTTTATCCTCTGTATCTATCCTTGTTATTGTTCATGAGGCATTATCTGATCCTGGATGATGACAAATAATGGTGGATGAGACGTCTGCCCTATATACTAATAATACTTGGGAACTAGTTCCATTGCCTCATGGGCACTTAACGGTTGGATGTAGGTGGATCTATACCATTAAAATTGGTCCTGATGGTCAAGTTGATAGATTGAAAGCATGGTTGGTTGCTAAAGGATACACTCAGACATATAGTCTTGATTATTATGAAACTTTCTCTCATGTTGCTAAAATGTTCTCTGTTTGCCTATTTTTATCTATGACTGCCATTCGCCATTTGCATTTGCATTAGTTAGACATCAAGAATGCTTTTCTTCATGGTAAACTGCAAGAAGAGATTTATATGGAGCAACCTCTTGGTTTTGTTGCTTAGAGGGAGTCTAGATTGGTTTGTAAGCTTCGTCATTCTTTATATGGCTTAAAACAATCTCCTCGCATCTGGTTTGGTCAGTTTAGTACTATTATTCAGGAATTCGGCATGCTACGAAGTGGATCTGATCATTCAATGTTCTATAGACATACTCCACAGAGACAATGTATCTATTTAGTGGTCTATGTTGATAATATTATTATTACAGGAAAAGATCAGGAGGGTATTGAGCGATTAAAGAAGCATCTGTTTAGTCATTTTCAAACCAAAGATTTAGGTCTACTCAGATACTTTCTTAGTATAAATATGGAATTATCATCTCTTAAAGTGAGTATGTATTGGATATTCTAAAAGAAACATGAATGTTAGATTGCAAACCTATAGACTCTTCCATAGACCCTAATACTAAACTCTCACCTGAGTAGGGGGAGTCGCTTGTAGATCCTAGGAGATATCGGAGACTAGTTGGAAAACTCAATTATCTCACTATCACACGACCAGATATTTCTTTTGCTATTAGTGTTGTAATTCAATTCCTTTAGTCCCCATGTGACAATCATTGAGATGTAGTTATTCGGATTTTGAGGTACATTAAGAAGGTACCTAGAAAAGGATTGTTATACTAGAATAAATGACATACTCAGATCATTAGGTATTCAGATGCTGACTAGGTAGGTTCTCCATCAGACAGACGTTTTACTTTTGGGTATTGTGTATTAGTTGGGGGAAATGTAGTACCATGGAAAAGTAAAAAACAAGATGTTGTTGCCAAATCTAGCGCAGAAACAGAATATCGTGCTATAACCTTAGTCACTTGTGAGCTTATCTAGTTGAAGCAGTTGATTCAAGAATTAAAGTTTGCAAAAATATCACAGATGTTATTATTTTGTGATAATTAGACTACTCTTCACATTTCCTTGAACCTTGTGTTTCATGAAAGAACAAAACATATAAAAATCGATTGTTATTTTGTTCAAGAAAAGATTCTGTCAAGTTGTATCTCTACAAGTCATATCAGTTTAATGATCAGCTAGCTGATATATTTATTAAATCTCTTCGAGGTCCTTGAATTAGTTTCATTTGTAACAAACTTGGTGCATATGATTTATATGTTCCAGCTTGAAGGGGAGTGTTGAGTTGTATTTTGTTATATTAGGAAGACTATCAAACCATATTAGGATAGAATATGTACTTTAGAGATTTGATTTGATTTATTTCCTTCTATATCTTCCCTGTAATTGTATATATTGTAACATTTTGCTTTCTGAATAATATATAAGAAAACAATATTCTGAATTCATAAATAGTATCTAAATACATTTTTATAGAGTACTGTCCCAAAAAGAGTCTACAAACTAATATTACTCATATTGCATTAGCTTTGCTAGTAATGCACCAAAATAGTATTTTAAATGTTCCAATGCATATATATATATATATATATTTACAATGATATTATATGGCATCTTATGTATGTTGATAGGTGCACATGTCATTTCCGTTGTTCTTGTGTAGTTGATTGGATTATTTAGGATATTACACTTCCATTTGTTTATACCAAGTTAGGTGTCTATATTGATTGTTGGTCCTTGATACCGGTAATGATTAACTAAACTTGTTGATATATATAGTGTGAAGAGTTGAATAATATTAGCATATTCTTTGTCATTGCATATACCTTCCTCCGAAAATTGGATGCTTAAACGGTTTGGAGCACTTAGATCTTTCATTCAATAAGATGAAATATTTGCCAACTGAAATAAGTTACTTGAAGGTCTTGATATGTTTGAAGATTGCTAATATTATTGGAAATACCCCCTGGTTTATCTTCATTGCAAAGGTTAGAGAACTTAGACCTTTCAAATAATAGGCTGACGTCATTAGGGTCTCTAGAGCTTGGCTCAATTCATAACCTTCAGAATTTGAACCTTTAGGTACTAATATTTACTTCTACTTGATATCAGCCCTTTACTGGAATTTCCAAGGGGCTTTTTACATGTATTGCTTTTTGTACTTCACCTGTATTTGAGTTTAGCTGGATAAGAAAGCTGCTTAAATTGTCCATGTTGTAGTTTTCAAAATTTTTATTTGTTTCCTGTATATGTTTCAAACTTCTACTCTACTCAGGGACCATTGATATTGTGAATAACTTTGAGAATATTTTTCTATATCTCAAAAAAATGAATTTACATTAATATTTATATGAAATTCTAAATCTTACTTTAGAAAAAATTATATATATTTTCCTAGTTTACAAAGATGCAATTATCCTAATTATTAGCTTCCTAATTTAGAGATACAAATTATTAGCTTCCTAATTTAAAGATACAATACATATACAACTCTACACTCCTCTTCAAGCTGGAGCATACAAATCATAAACATCAAGTTTGTTACAAATGAATTCAATACGAGGACTCCTAAAAGACTTAGTAAGGATATCTGTAAGTTGATCATTGGAGCTGACATGGTTGGTAGTTATATAACCTGATAGAATCTTTTCTCGAATGAAATGACAATCTATTTCTATATGTTTCGTTCTTTCATGGAATACTGGATTAGAAGTAATATGAAGTGTTGTCTGATTATCACAAAAAAGTTTCATCTGTGATATATTTGCAAATTTTAACTTTTGAATCAATTGTTTCAACCATACAAACTCACAGGTATCTAATGCCATAGTACAGTATTCTACCTCTGCATTAGATCTAGCCACAACATCTTGCTTTTTTACTTTTTCATGAAACCGAGTTACCACAGGCAAGAATACAATATCCTAAAGTTGAACATCTATCATATGAAGATCTTGCCCAATTAGCATTATAATATCCAACAATCTGAGTATGACCTCTATTTTCATAGAGTAATCCTTTTCCTAGTGCTCTCTTAATATACCTCAGGATCCAAATAGCTGCATCTCAATAGGAATCACACTAAAATTAGAGGAATTAATTGACAACACTAACTGAAAAAAAGATATCTGGTTTTATGATAGTCAGATAGTTGAGTTTGCCTACTAACCTCCGATATTTTCCAGAGTCTGTAAATGGCTCCCCCTATCCTGGAACAAGTTTAGTATTAGGGTCTATGAGAGAATCAATGGGTTTACAATCCAACATCCCTGTCTCATTCAAGATATCTAAGACATACTTCCTTTAAGAGATAATAATACCTATCTTAAACTAAGCAACTTATATCCCAATAAAGTATTTAAGTGTTCCTAAGTCCTTGGTCTGGAAATGATTAAATAGATGCTACTTTAATTGATTGATACCCTCCTGATTATCACCAGTTATAACATCGTCGTCGACATAAACAACCAAATAAATGCACTTTTTTTGCGACGTGTGTCAGTTAAATACAAAATGATCCGACTCACATCGAGTCATACCAAATTCTTGAATAACTATACTAAAACATTCAAATCAGACATGTAGAGATTGTTTTAGATTGTATGATGAGCATCGAAGTTTACAAACCAAATCAGACTCCCTCTAAGCAACAAAACCAATCGACTGCTCTATATAATCTCCTCATGAAGCTCACCATGAAGAAAGACATTTTTTTATGTCTAACTGAAACAAGGGCCAATGACGACTGACAACCATAGATAAGAATAATCGAACAGAGGACATTTTGGCCATTGGAGAGAATGTGTTATCATAATCCAAACCATAGATTTGAGTATAACCTTTAGCAACCAACCGGGCCTTAAGACGATCAATAGTACCATGAGGACCAGTCTTGACTATGTAAACCCAACGATAGCTAATAAGAGAGTGACTTGGAGGTAATTTAACTAATTCCCAAGTACTATTATGATGTAATGCAACTATTTCATCCACCATTGCTTGCTTCTAACCTAAATTAGAAAAAGCCTCACTAACAGATTTAGGAACTAAAATGGAGGACAAAGAGGATACAAAGGCATACTATGGTGAAGATAAACAATGATAACTAAGAAAAGTATAAATAGAATTATGGTTACGAGAAGATCTTACAATTTTATGGATGACAATAGGAAATTGGTCATCAGGTGGTAGGAGTTTAACCGGGTTAGATGCAGGAGTAGGAAGTGAGTCAACATGAGTCGTTGGAGCAATAGAAATGATATTAATATCTGCAAGAAAGTTAATGATTGGGGAAACAGGTTCTATAATTTGTGTGAGTATAGATTATAGGACAACTGTAGAACGTACATAGAAAGTAGGAATAAAAGTAGGTAATGAAAGACTTTCAATGACAGAAGATTCAGTTTCAGATAAAGAGAAGTAAGGAAAGGACTCAAAGAAAGTAACATTAATAGATATAAAGTAATGAAATGTCATAAGAGAGTAACATTTATAACCTTTTTGGAGACGAGAGTAACCAAGAAATAGACATTTGATAGACCGAGCAAATAATTTATCAAGACCTGGGGAAAGGTTATGTGCAAAACATGTGCAACCAAAGACACATGAAGGAATAGTGTATAAAAGACCACTAGGGAAGAAAATTGAATAAGGAATTTGATTTTGCAATATTGATGAGGGCATCCGATTAATGAGATAACAAGCAATGAGAATTGCATCAGTCCAAAAATATATATAAGCATGTGAATGTAATAATAATGTACGAGCTATTTCAATAAGGTGTCTATTTTTGCGCTCAACAACCCTATTCTGTTGTAGGGTATAAACACAAAAAGACTAATGAAGAATCCCTTATGAAGACATGAAATTTGTGAAAGGAGTGGAAAAATATTCACTCGCATTATCACTACGTAATGTGTATATAGAAAAATTAAATTGTGTTTTAACTTCGGCACAAAATGATTGAAAATGAGAAAATAACTCAGACTGACTTTTCATTAAAAATATCCACGTGCAACACAAATAATCATCAATAAATGTCATAAAATATTGAAAATTTAAAGTAGACTTAACTCGACAAGGACCCTACACATCTGAGTGTACTAACTCAAATAGAGACAAAACTCGATTATTGACACTCCTCGGGAAGGAACTACGAGACTGTTTCCCAAGTTGACAAGACTCATACTCAAGAGCTGACAAACTAGATAAATTAGGGATCATCTTCTGAAGCTTGGATAAACAAGGATGCCCTAAGTGATTGTGGAGAAGAGTTGAAGACTCATGTAACCTCTCCTAACCATTGGGTGTGTTACAGAAAAACGGCATGAGTTCCCCTATTTTAGAGGGCCCGGGGAATATTTTTCTCTTTTTTCATTATGCCCTGTAACACTCCCAATTTGTAATTCACACAAACCAGTCCTACCAATTGACTGGATTTTTATCAACTTAACCACAATTAGTAAAATAAATACATAATAATAACAATTATAAAAATTATCACCCACAGAAACTTTATAACCAATTTTCAAAACTAGTATATATATATATATATATATATATATATATATATATATATATATATATATATATATATATTACATATACATTATAACATTTAAGTCAACAAAATTATGGTGCCTTCCTCCCTTAGCCTCATGTCTCATTAGTGCTCCCCGGGAACCTTTGCTGCATTTCTTTACCTGTAAAATATTAAATTAAACGGAGTGAACGACTATGGCTCAGTAAGAAAATCATACTAAACACTTAAAGTATTTCATACCAGTATTAATCTTTTATAAACTTTTCCATACTCAGCGTGTCTGAACTATTTACAACAAAATAATTAACACAGAACACGCATTTAACACATATTATAATTCTTTTCTTTCACACATTTATTCATTTCCTTACTATACAGATATGATTCACTCATTATGATTTATGCATGTATGAGTGCCATGACATTTTTATTTTCTGATCGTACGTCTTTCTCAACTCTTTATCAGCCACACAGGCTTGTATGCATAATTCTAATGCAAATGACTTTCATAAAATATTTACTAATTTGTTTCTCTCTCATTCTCATTGATCGATTTAGACTACATATGATAGTACTTGCAGTCACCATACAAAATATAATTCTCTCTTACACGCATATTTTTTTTTTTTTTGCTGTCCACACAGTACAGCTGATATTTTTCTTTTGCTGTCCACACAGTACAGCTAATGTTTTTCTTTGCTGTCCACACAGTACAGCTGATATTTTTCTTTTGCTGTCCACACAGTACAGCTAATATTTTTCTTTGCTGTCCACACAGTACAGCTGGTTGTCCACACAGTACAACCGATTATTTTCTTTGCTGTCCACACAGTACAGCTGGTTGTCCACACAGTACAACCGATTATTTTCTTTGCTGTCCACATAGTACAGCTGGCGTGTAAGGATTTTAAGTATGTTTTCTGCTTTCCTGTATCATATGAGTCATTGTAAAAACATGCATGACTTAGAAAATATTTTTCCTCTTTCTTTATTTTTTCTAAATCATACATATGTTATGATTCCTCATGTATGCATATATAACCATAATGTGAAATATGCGCATTTGTTATTTTCCCCTTATTCTTTTCATTCCTTCTCAAATATCATATTATTTTCTCATGCATTTCTATATATGTATATATATATATATATATATATATATATATATATATATATATATATATCATGCCTCAAATTAATTTCAATTATACAATATACGCTTAATATAAGGGTTATTTCGCATAACATGCACATAATTAAACAACATTAACCTATATCGCATAAAATGAAATTTTTGCCCTTATGGCCAAAATTACCTTTTTACCCTTATGACCAAAAATTACATCTCCTAATGAATTTCTTTATCCTTTTAAGCATAAATCACCTTAATTCTAATACCTTACATACTGATATAAGTAAAGGTTATTGAAATAACCTAACTCAAATTTACTTTAAGTATGTAAAGTATGAAATTCTTACTTTTTCTTTGCCAAATAGGTGATTTAAGCTTATTCACCTTCTTTTCTTCTTCTTGGCAACCTTAATCAACCAAAAATATAATCATCCATCAAACTCCCAAATTTCACATATCTTAAAAATTAAATTTCTTACCTTAGAACTGACCAGAATTGATAGATCTACACTTTTTATAATTAGGGCCTCTGGAAATTAGGTGGTTTAGCTAGGTTTTTGGACGAATTTTGGTTAAGGAAAGTTTTTAGCTCAACAATGGAGGTTCTCGGCAAAATGGAAGAGAAAATGAATAGAAATAAATTTATAAGCCTATTGGACCATTTTGCCCTTAATCTTTTCCATAAATTACTATTTTATCCTTAGCCAATTACCAAAAACCCTTAGCACCACCATATAATTTCAAGTGTGCCCTTCAATTTTAATTCCCACTTTATCCCTTGAATCTTTGTAAAATGACCATTTTACCCCCTTTGAAAAATATTGCTCATTTAGTAGTTTTCTATGATTCTTTTGCAATTTCTTTACACAACAAGTTATAAAATCAACTCTAGGGGTAATTTTGGAAGTGGAGTTTACTGACACACCTGAATTCGGATGTTACAACTCAATAGTAGTGCAAGTAATAGAAGAAGGAAGTGACAAATGATAAAGCTCTTGTGACTTATGTCCTATGCCAATCGTCTTGCCCAAACTTCAATCTTGTATAACAAAGACATCATTAGTAAATGTAATTGAACAATTCAAGGCTCGTGTTAATTTACTAACTGAATTGAGATTAAATAGAAAATTAGAAAGATAAATGACAAAATCTAAAGGTAGAGTGGGTAACGGGTTAACATGTCTTACGACTTTAACTACAACTTTTGTGTCATCTGCTAGTGTGACAGAAGAAAAGGATTTGAAATGATTAAAATGTGAAAATAAACTAAAGTTATCAGAAATATGATCTGAGACACCTAAATTTAGGACTTAAGGTCCTAGAGTGAAAGACTGTGACAAGCAAGCGATCGAGTTACCAGACTGTGTGAAGGAAGCAATAGAGGATTGAGATGACTATTTCGTCACCTAGTACTGAAGGTATTCTTTGTAATAAACTCTTGTGAGAGTAACTGATTAGAGAATTGATTGAGACTGTTTTGCTGAAATTTTTGGACGATGATCAAAAGGAGCTGATTGTGCAACATTAACATTATTTGTAGTTCTCCCATGTAGTTTATAACATTTTTCTCGAGTATGTCCCCATCTGTTATATTAATTGCATTTTGGATGATCACCTCTACTCCTATGGTCACTTGACTCTCTAAAGTGGTTCAGAGATTGAGAGACTAGGGTAGTAGAGTTGGTAACTGAAGGTCCTGTGGTAGAGAAAACTCTAAGTGGACAAGCAAATACATCATCTAAAGTTGGAATAGTCATACTACCTAGGATTTGATCTCTAACAGGAGCAAGATCAGATTGATTGTAGTGAGAGTCAGACAGAATAACATTAAATTCAGCCTTTAAAGATGACATCCGTCCTAAGTATGGTATACTTATATCTTATTATTTCATATTAACCATACTAGAGATAATTGAATATAACCTTTGAATATCATTAGTGTAGAGTAATTTGGCTTGATTCCAAATGTCAACACATGTTCTATAGGCCTTGTAAATAGGATAGAGAGATGGATCAATAGATTGTCATAATATACTACATAATGAAATATCAGTTTTGACCCAACTAGCCTTATCAATCTTAGTTTCTTTTAAATAGGTAGTTTTGACGGTCAAATGGTCGTCTAAACCTTATCGTGTGAACCATAATTCTACAGATGTAGTCTATGATGTATAATTGACATTTCCTAATAACTTTTCAGTAGTCATAGAAAGGGAGAGAAATGGAGTAAATGCATATGATTTCGAAGATCCTTCACTAACTATGAATAAGAAATAGCAAATTTAGCACTGTTTGATTTTTCGGTAATGACGACGGTGATGAGACTATGAGGTTATTACTCGTCAGAGTCTTCTAAGTTCAACAGTGTCAGTGGTGTAGACTAATGCTCACTGAAAAAGCAGATCAAAGATGGCGATTTGAGACAGATACAATTGGCATGTGTAAACAATTCCGATGATCGATGATGATAAAGTCACCACAAACTGACTTGCCAACATCTTATAAGTTGACTAGAAGAGGTAGTGTTGATGCATGCTTGTCAGAGAAGCAGATCGACGATGAAGGCTAACGAGAAGACTAACAATGCTTGTGGTGGCAAATGACGACTCTCTTTTTAGGGGATTATCAGCAAAGTCATTCTGATCACAATGGTATAGACACGACCACCGTAAAAAGACAGGAACACGGTGGTCGGAGAAGAACGCTGGAAAATGACATGCATTTTGTCGGAAAATAAATCAAGATTACCGAAAAATTCTTAGAAGCCTAATATCAGCTCTAATACCATGTGAATAACTTTGAGAATATTTTTCTATATCTCAAAAGAATGAATTTACATCAATATTTATATGAAATTTTAAATTCTATTTTAGGAAAGATTATATGTATTTTTCTAGTTTATAAAGATATAATTACTCTAATTATTAGCTTCATAATTTAGAGATATGATTCATATACAACTCAACAGATACCATTCTTTAAATTGGGCTAGATGCTCAGCGATATTATGAGCATTGATCCCTTCTTCTCCCTTTTTCTCCTCTTTTGGTTTATGGTCAGTACAATTAGAGTTATAATTACCTCAAAGGTGGTTGAATAGTCTGATCCTTGGTTTACTTCTTGGAGATCAAATTTCAAAGTCCTGTGGGCCACTTACATGGGATTTTATTCCTCTAGTTTCAAATTTGGTGCATGCACCAACGGAATTTGGGTCACCAAAATGAAAAGTACCAGTTGCGTCTTAAATGCTTGACCCTTATCCTGAATATCCTTTTTAATTTAATCTTTGGAAGGGGCAAAAGAACAAATAAGTTGAACTCTGTTAATCAATATTAATTGAAATATAAAATTACAAAGAAAGGAAAAGACTAAACACCTTTTGTATTTTGATATATTCTACAGGGAACATTCTGTTAGAGTAAAACTTTAAAGATAGTAGAAGATATGAAAAGGTAACACAATGCAAGAACAAAACGATCCTTTTATTGGCTGATTCAAAAACACACACTGCATAAAATATTACAGAGGAACAAGCTAATAAATAGCTAAACTTAAATAACTGAACTCCTAGAAACCAGAACAATACATGATAACATGGGATCATGATCCCACTAAATAAGGATCACTAATGACAGTTTCTACAGTCAAGGAACTTACTAAAAAATCAACAAGACCACTTCTTACTAGTTGTTAGTGGTTTGAATCACATTCGTAACACCCCTTCTTGATTCAAACTCCCCCATTCCAAGCTTACTTCTTAGATAACTAAATCTGGAATATGACAACGCTTTTGTAAAGATATCAGCAACCTGATCATCTGTCCTGCAAAATTTCAAGCTGATTTCCTTTTTAGCTACTAGCTTCCTTATAAAATGATGCTTTATTTCTATATGCTTAGCTCGACCATGAAAGACGGGGTTTTTTGTCATAGCTATAGCAGAGCTACTATCACTATGAATTTCAGTTGCCCCCTCTTGCTTCATACCCAGGTCAAGCAGGAGCTTCCTTATCCAAATGGCTTCGCACGCTGCTGCTCCCCCAGCTACAAATTCTGCCTCGCATGATGATAAGGCAACCGTAGATTGCTTTTTTGATCTCTATGTGACTACACCTGATCCAAGAGTAAAGCAAAACCCTGTTGTACTCCTTCTATCAACTGATGAACCTGCCCAATCATTGTCACAATAACCCTCCAGTTTCAGAGATTTAGTTTGACAATACCAAATCCCCATTGCTAGAGTTCCTACGATATACTTTAACACTCTCTTAGCTGCTCCATAATGGTGTTTTGTTGGTTTGTGCATAAACCTTGATATCAAACTTACTGCAAACATGATATTCGGCCTTGTATGCGTAAGATAAATTAAACCTCCAACTAAACTTCTAAATTTTTGCACATCAACAGCTCCGGACCCATCATCCTCCTGAAGTTTCTCATTCACATTCATAGGTGTTTTTACTGCATTGCACCCGTTCAGGCTGAATTTCTTCAGAAGATCCATTGCATACTTCCTTTGAGCTATGAAGACCCCCTCCTTACATTGCATTACTTATATTCCCAAGAAGTAGTGAAGCTAGCCTAGATCTGTCATGTTAAATTTTTGCATAATTTGGCTTTTAAATTCTGCAATTAAAGAGCTGTTAGACCCCACATATATCATATCATCAACATACAAACATACTAATAAAAAATCATACTCCCCACAGCTCTTAATGTACATTGTTGGCTCATTTTCACTTCTTTTAAAGCCAAATTGTAGAAAATATGTATCTATTTTCGTGTACCATGCCCTGGGAGCTTGCTTAAGCCCGTATAAGGCTTTCTTAAGTTTGTAGACCTTATCTGGACTCTCTTGATTAACAAACCCATCAGGCTGAGCTACATAAACTTCCTCACTTAGTTCTCCATTAAGAAAAGCAGACTTGACATCAAATTGATAAACACAAAGCTTGAGAAATACTGCTATTGATAGTACCACCCGAATTGTTTCAAACCTTGCCATAGGAGAAAAAGTTTCTTCAAAATCTATCCCTTTTCTTTGTGAGTAGCCCTTCACCACTAGCCTTGCCTTATGCTTAAGTAGAGTTCCATCTGGATTATATTTGGTTTTGAATACCCATTTCAAACCTATGGCTTTCTTATCCTTTGGTAAATCAACCAAACTCCAGGTTTCATTTTTCTCAATTGCTGACGTTTCCTCCTCCATTGCTAGTCTCCACTCTGACCTCTCTGTTGCTTCTTCATATGAGGAGGGTTCAGATACGTAGAGAGCAAGTGTGCAAGACTCATAGATCTCTCTAAGTGACCTGAACTTCCTAGGTGGTGTCTCACTATCACTGTCATTATCTGTATCTCCATCTGCAGAACATGCACCACTATTAAATGAATTTAAGCTGCTGCCCTGGTGTGTTGAGGTAGTGCGAATTGATCTGCCTACTAAGTTTGAGCCATCTGGACTCACGACAGAATTTGATTCTGACGTGGTCATGCTTCTCGTTTCTCTGCTATGTACTTCTTCATCTTTAATCTGAAATGCAAGAGCTTTTCCTTTGTCTTCCCATTGCCAACTGTCTTCCTCATTGAACACTGTGTTCCTGCTTACAATCACTTTACCAGTTGCTAGATTATAGACCCTATAAGCCTTAGTTTGTGAGCAATAACCAATGAAAATGCACTTAATTGATTTTTCCTCTAACTTATGTCTTTCATATGCATTAATCAATACATAAACAATACACCTAAAAATTTTAAGATGCTCAACTGAAGGCTTTTTACCTAACCAGGCCTCATAGGGAGTTTTGTTAAGAACAACTTTTGTTGGTGAGAGATTAATCAAATAAATGGCAGTAGTCACTGCCTCCACCCAAAATTTATAAGGCAGCCTCTTACTCTTTAGCATACTTCTTGCCATTTCAACAATTGTTCTGTTCTTCCTCTCTGCTACTCCGTTTTGCTCTGAAGTGTAGGGTGCAGTCAACTCTTTGTGTTTTCCATGCTTCTCACAATATTGATTGAATTCTCCAGAAGTGAACTCTCCTCCTCTGTCAATGCGTAATATCTTCAGGTTGCTGCCCTTCTGCTTTTCCATAAGAGCCTTGAACTTGACAAATTGCTCAAAGGCTTCTGACTTAAATTTGAGGAAATACACCCAGCTCATTATACTGTAATCATCGACAAACAATAAAAAATATTTAATGCCACCTAGTGACTCAGTCCTCATCGGGCCACACAAGTCAGCATGTATAAGCTCTAACGGCTCAGTTGCTCTCCAAGATTGACCAATAGGGAACCGCTTCTTGCTTTGCTTCCCATACATGCATCCCTCACATACTGCCCCAATGGCTTCAATTTGTGGAAGACCACGCACCATCTCCTTTTGATTCAGAAACCTCAAACCAGCTGTGTGTAGGTGACCATATCGAAGATGCCATAGTTGAGAGGCATTCTTAGACATAGTGACCATTGCGTGACTTTCCAATTTGCTAAAAATTAAGGGAAACATGTGGTTTTCAACCATATTTACTTTGGCCAAAACATGACCTGTTGCTTTCTCAGTAATAGTGCAACATGCTTCATCAAATAAAATAGTAAAGCCACTAAGTAAAAGTTGTCCCACACTCAAGAGATTATGGGCCAACTTTGGAGCATATAGAACATTAGAAATGAGTTTACTTTTCCCAGAAATAGATTTTACCTCAACTATACCCTTTCCCTCTACTTGGATTTGTTTGTTGTTTCCCAAACGAATCATCCTTCTTTGAGTTTCATCAAGCTCTCTAAACATCTCCTTTACCCCTGTCATGTGGTTAGAACAACCACTATCTATAAACCATACAGCTTGTTCTTCCTTTTCGTGCTCCATTAGCGTCATGAACAGAAAGTTTTCTTCTGTTGCTTCAGTTTCCTCAGCAAACTTAGCTTGACTGCTTCTGCAGTCTTTTGCAAGATGACCTTGTTTGCCACACGTGTAACATTTTCTTTGCTCCACCCAACCTCTGCCTCTTCCTCTTGAACCTCCACATCCTCTTCCTCTGCTGCTGCTGTTGTTTCTCCCTTCATCTTGAGTAGAGTCTTTCATGGCAAAGGCTTTTTCTTCACTCTTCTCTTGTGATCTGTTCAATCGATCCTCATGTGCCTGCAGTGACCCTATGAGTTCATCCACAGTGAAGACTGACAAATCCTTTGACTCCTCAATTGCTGCAACCACGTGATCAAACCTTAGAGTGAGACTTCTCAAGATCTTTGCAACAACAGTCCCATCATTGATATTCTCTCCATAAGACTTCATGTGATTAACAACTGCTCTTGTTCTTGATAGAAAATCCTGAACAGATTCATTGGATTGTATTGACAATGTCTCAAACTCCCTTCTCAATGATTGGAGCTTGACCATAATAACTTTGGATGATCCTTGGAATTCAGTTTTTAGAATCTCCCATGCCTCCTTTGCACTTTCTGCTGCTGAAATTCTAGAGAAAACACTTTCATGAAGTCCTTGTTGAATGAAAAAAAGTGTTTTTGCATCTTTCTTTTGATTCTCCCTCAATTTTGCTTCATCATCAATCTCGCTATACCCATCTTCTACCACCTCCCAAAGCTCCTGAGACTTGAAAAGTGTCCTCATCTTAATCCTCCAAAAATCAAAATTCTCACCTTTGAAGACTGGAATCATTGACTGTATTGAGTTGGATCCTGATGAGGCCATTGTTGTTCAAGTCAGAACCTGGCTCTAATACCAAAATGTTAGAGTAAAACTTTAAAGATAGTAGAAGATATGAAAAGGTAACACAATGCAAGAACAAAGCGATCCTTTTATTGGCTGATTCAAAAACACACACTGCATAAAATATTACAGAGGAACAAGCTAATAAATAGCTAAACTTAAATAACTGAACTCCTAGAAACCAGAACAGTACATGATAACATGGGATCATGATCCCACTAAATAAGGATCACTAATGACAGTTCCTACAGTCAAGGAACTTACTAAAAAATCAACAAGACCACTTCCTACTAGTTGTTAGTGGTTTGAATCACATTCGTAACACATTCAAATTCTGGCATGCTTATAATTCGCCGTTGCTCTTGATAAATTGAATTTAAACAGGTCGGTTAAATTTTTTAAGCGTTGAGTTTAGTGCATTAGATATTTTTGGCGGTTCGTTGACATATATTGCCACATCACCTTTTTATTTTAATATTGACACTGATGTTATTACTTAAATTAATATTTACATGTGGCACACATAAAATGGAGAAATGACGACGAAAATGTTTATTTTTACTGCTTTGAATCACTTTGTACTTCAATGGATATTTTTGTTTCATATTTTCTTTGCATATTTCTCATAGAGCTACATGGTCTTTTTCATATGATTGTCTGACTTTTATGTCTAATATTTATTATTCTTTTTCACTTCTGTTCAAGTACAACAAGCTTCTTAGTTATTTTCAAGTACCTGGTTAGATATGCTGCAATTTGGAAGGAAATGGAAGAGACCTATCAAATGACGATTTCATCAGTTCCACAGTAGAGAGGGATGTTTATGAATCTGTCATTGAGGAGATTGATGGAAATATTTCTGACAATGGTGCAATCTCTGGAGTTCTTCAGTTCTTTCCTAATCTTTTATCATTATCATATACTGTCTTAACTATGTTTTGTATGTGAACTGACTTCAAATTTGCATAACTGGATACAGGCTCTCATCCTGCCTCGTCAAGCATATTAGCGGTGCCAAACAATAGATGTTTTCCACCTTAGAAGTCTAGTAAGCGGTGGAAGCGACAACATTATTTGCAACAAAGAGCTCAACAAGAGCGATTAAACAACAGCAGGAAGTGGAAAAGTGAAGTACATAATCAAGCATTGCATGTGAAGTCAGGAGATAATTGTAAACCAGTCATTTTAGATGCTTTTACCCCTAGAACAAATGGAGCATTGGAAACCATAGGTCTAGATGATGATGATGTCTCGATGGTTGCTTAAGTGCCAAGCTTGAGTCTATAGGTAGAGGAGAAGATGAATGCTATACCTCAGATGTAACATCTATACAAAATGAATCTGCTAAGCAGGATGAAGTTTTGCCTTTAGATATATTGAAAGCTGCTTGTACGACAAAGAGGCATTTTGAAAGGGATCTTGATAACCCCAAACCATGCAAGTCTTGAAAATCAATTGAAGATAGCTCCAATATATCACAAAAATATAGCAACTTCTCATTTTGGAGCACTGAGGTTCATCTACCGGATGGTTTTTATGATGTAGGACGTGACCGGCCCTACATGTCATTAAGGAGTTATGAACAAACTTTGTGCCTTGATTTGCGTGAAGTCACACTTGTGGACAGGTTTATTTTAATTCATGTCTTTTATGTTGGTTGGTGTTTATATGTATTTTTTTTTTTATTGTTAATGTGTAGACATACCTTAATTCTTCTATAAATTTATGATTTTGATTTTTCCTTCTTCTCTTCTGGAAAAGTGATGAAGAGTTGGATGCAATTTTGCTCTCTGCTCAAACTTTGGTACAACATTTGAAGCAATTGAATGGTTTAGCCAAAAATAGGGTTATTGAACTGTTAGGATCTCAAGTGCAAGGTATGGGACTTGAATCCCATATTAGAAAGTATGGACAATTAGTGTAGGGTTTATATGACCTTGGACTCTCTCATTTCAATAGTTAGCTTTTGAAATATGCTTCTCTTAAGGTTCGTATCATTTGGCGTCAGAGTCATCACCATGTCTCTCAATTGCAATCGTGCGATGCAGATGGTGGCAACGACATAACAGTGCTCGCCTGGGGCTAGCATGGAGCTAGCACACAGCCAGCTTGCGTGGGTGTCAAGGCTATGGAGCGTGGCGATATGTTAGGATCTCAAGTGTAAGGTATGAGACTTGGATCCCACATTGGAAAGTATGGGCAACTAGCGCAGGTGGTGACGATGGCATTGCAATGTTCGCTCGGGGCTAACAGGTAGCTAGCACACAGCCAGCTTGCGTGGGCACTGGGGCTACGGAGCGTGGTGTTATGTTAGAATCTCAAGTGCAAGGTATGAGACTTGAATCCCACATTGGAAAGTATGAGCCACTAGTGTGTGGTTTATATAACCTTAGACTCTCCCATCTCAATAGTTAACTTTTGAGATGTGGTTCTTCTAAGGTTCGTATCATGAACCAGTTGGTAACCTGCATATTGCTTCATTACTTGCTCTTTTGTTATCAGATCATTTGGAGGGAGTGATAGGCGAGATATTGTTGCAAGGACTCGCAGAAGTGTATCTGGCTCAAATTACCAGCAGCCTTTTGTTTGTACGTGTTTCCGCAGGACACAATGACAGTATTACCCCATTCTCCAGACAGGCTTTGGATTCTGTATAAGATATTGTTTTCGCTGATCTATGTGAAAAATACTTGCGTACTATTAAATCAAGGCGAAATTCCATCGTAGTTCCTGTAGTTACACTGCAGTTTGGTGTGTGTAGACACACAGCATTGATTCTGAAGGTAATTGTTTTGGTTTCAACTTTTTATGTTTCAAATCTGTATGTATTGCTTCAGCTTTTAGTCCTCACAACATGATACAAATTCTGTTGCTGTAGTATCTTTGTGATTGGGTTGATTGAGCCTCGTGTTCCTTGTGAGCTTGTTAGGGGGTACTTGGACTTCCAACCACACGCTTGGAATATCATTCTTGTCAAAAGGGGGGATTCATGGGTCCCGATGGTAGTTGATGCATGTCATCCTCATGATGTAAGAGAAGAGACAGATCCAGAATATTTTTGTAGGTCAGTGCACTGTTTATTATGTTTTTTTTTGTTAATTGATCTATTCTTTAGATCTTTTTACTTGTTAAAAATGCCTTTGCAGTTCAGTACTCTGTTGCATGACATTTTTCTTATTCTAAGAACATGGAGTTTGACTTGCTATTCCGACTCTTCCAAGCGCTGGTCTTCATGCATGATGACCACCAATTTAATTTTTATCCCACTATTAGTTGTATGTTAGTTTATTCCAGCTGTGTTTTTAGTATATGTATTTGTCAATCTGTTCAGAAACACGTATGGTTGCTTCAAGTTTGATTATTCGTTTCTGTAGCCACTTAAACAAATTATTGCATTCTGTGATATGATTAAGTTCATTCATGCTGACTTATGGCATGTACTTCCAAACTCTTCGTCTATATTACTAGTTCTTGAGCGATTATCTACTTGATGAGTTTGTTATGCATCCAGTGCTAATGGGACATTTTGCTGTAATAAGTAAACATGCTCGAATTTTGGGACTTCTAAAATGGGAACCGTTTGGTCCATTATGTCTACATATAAAAATGAATAAAGGCGAAAACCATAATATGCAAAGAGATATTTAAAGTTATTGCTTGACTTGTTTATTTGCTACTGAGTCTGATAGATGTGCATGTTGTTTCAGATATGTCCCTCCAAGTAGATCTAATGTTCCTCTTTCAATTGAAGATGTCCTTCATTGAGCATGTATGATGACATTGAAAAGGTAGCTTCAAGTTCTGTTCGTCAATGCAAATTCGGAATGCATGATGCTGCAGCAAAGGTTTGCTCCCTTTAAAAGTCTAGTCATGCTGATATTATAATCTAGTAGAAAGTTTAGTGTTTATCCTTATTAATTTTGTCCTTAAAGTTGTTAATGGTATAGATTGTCTGTTGATTCATAAAGTAGTCATGTCATGAGCTTATATTATTAAGTATTTAACCTACTAGATTTCTGCATACTAGTTATTTCGAAATGTGATTGGCTTTGAAACATTCCTGCATAGTAGAAATGTATGGACATCAGATTTATTCCAGGTGGCTCCCTTCAGTGGATGGAAATCCAGAGCGTCGTGTAATACAATCTGCGATTTTCATGGAGTCTGTAAAAGGGGGATCATTGAAGGTAATTGAAATTTCTAATTTGCTTTTCATAAACTTAGAATTTGCTTTAACTGCTTTTGATTAATATTTTGGTGGTGGTTGACAGAATTATTTAGAGAAGCTGTCAAGAGCCGGTGAGAAAGCTGATGGAACTCCTGTTGTGAAGCTTTGTGACTTTGATAGAGCAGTGCCTTTTCGCTCTTTTTTGCATACGTGCTGTAATTCTCATATGGGGATACCTCTGCCTGATGTTTGTGTTGGAACACCACGCTGGATGGCACCAGAGGTTCTGCGGGCAATGAATAAACGTAATAGATACGGACTGCTAAGTTTCCTCCTGTCAGTGTAATTTCAAGATTTTAATTTGATAATGTAGATTGTGACCTCCGTTCTTAGAGACTATGTACATGCAGACACAACCATTACCAGTGCATAGCTATTGAGAAAACAAGTGCAAAGAGTTAATATCAACCTAAAAAAAAGAAAAGAGATGATGGTAGACTAAAAGATATAATATGTTTGAGGATAGATGAGAGAGGAGAATTAATTGTGATTTTGTTAGAACCCAACTCTTATTCAAGTAAAACACAAAAAAATATAATAAATTAAAACTATTTCATTAATTAAAATATTATAATGATAAATTGAACATTTTAAAGAATTTGAGGTATCTCATTTTTCGATAGTTCGAGATATCAGAGATCTCTCTAAATCAATCAAAGATAATTGCCTTCAAATAAAACCTTAATATATTTTCTTCTCTTTTTTTAAATTCAAAATATATATTTATAATAAAAATTGACTATTAGATTAAAGATAAGTATCTCAATCCTCATATTTCTTTTCCTTTTAAAACCATTTTGATAATGATTTTTTTCTTATTTTTAAAATTTTTTTTTCTATTTTTAAATTTTAAATTAATTAATTAATTTTTTATTATTATTATTTTATCCATTCACCTCCTCTGTTACTTTTTTTGTCTTTTTTTCCCACACGACCCCACATTTTTTTTTTCTCTTCCCAATAAACCTTCTACCTTTACTTTTTCTATTCCCAGCAAACCATAGCCCTCTTTCTCTTTTTCCCAACAAATCAACAGCCATTACCCTTCACTTGTGGTTTTTTTTTTAATAAACTAAAACTATTTTATTAATAAAAATTTTAGTCAGATAAACAAGTTTTTTTTTAAGAATATAATTTTAATATATTATTAAAGGAGATTTAACTTTATATTTTGTATTTATAGGAGTTCATTTTTTTTGGTTATCCCCAAGGGTTTTATCAGTAGAAAATTATTATCTCCAACAAAACGTGGTCGAGCCAAGCTGATCCAAACAGGAAGCATTTAACACCCGTTGCTGAAATCCTTCCTTACTCACGCATCTGACTTTATATTTCTAGTTTGACTTATCAGACATAGCCCAGACGCAGAAATCATAGCCTCACCTTCTTCACCGCCATCCTTTCTTTTCCATTATTATTACTGTAAAAAAAAAGAAAGAGAGACACCTTCTTGTCTTGATAACATAAAACAATGGACCAGTGAGATTTGATTAGAAAGGTACCCCGTATAAAAATTTTGTCACTACCTTCCTTGCTGTCCCTCCCTGCCTGTGTCTGTGTTAATGGAACTAACTATGAGCTTGAATTGCATTTGCATGAGATAACCTTCCATAAATACACCCAAATTATTGAGTTGCAGTTGCTTTATCCTCCCACTGGACCTGCAGCGATTACCTGTTTTGTAACGATATAATGTTAAGTACTGTGTGATATATGTGCAACTGTCCTTGAGAAAGAGAGAAGGAAAGAGAGTAAATGGTCCTTTAATGGCTACTGTATGACAATAGTTAAGGAAGTCTCCAGGACCACCCTACCGGTTTCCCTTAAATCTGTCATCTTTTAAGAGAATCAAATACAACCCAGAATTTTAATATATAAGCTGAGGCCATTAGGGTTCACATATCAAGACAAACATCAGTCATTGACAAATCTGCCAGAAGAGAAGATCGCAACAAGCTGCTCCAACCTCCACTCCTGTCGTCCTCCCCTTGTGTTTAACACATCTCTTGGAACTTTTTTCATGACCAACTAATCGTCATACCACACCAAGAAAAAAAATCCTGGATCTAACGAATAGTCTTACAAACCCATTTTTACTATATAAGTCAGAAATTTGATTTTGATAACTTATTTCAAAACTATATCCTCTTGTGCCCCACTTTTGCCCATCCCTCAGGGCAACTCTCTTTGTTTTATTATTTTCAATTAAAATTCTTTCTTTCTCAAACAAAATTTACTGCTGCAAATTTGGCAAATCACTCGGACATAGCTATCTCATATACATAATTTTGGGTAATGTGTAAGATTGATTACGATAACAATGATTAGAATTTAGAAAGATTTGGATAAATATGATATGATGTTTATCAAAATAAATGAAAAGAAGCAAAAGAATATATGAAACACAAGATTTATAGGGTGGTTGTTTCCAATCATTAAAGTTCCTATCTCTACATGATTGTTATTAATATTACTGTATTACAGTGAAATGATGATATAATGATGTCTGCCTCTTTTTTCTTCTTTTTCACTTATGATTCATTAGAGAGAAAATACATTCAACCTTTTAATTGGATTAAGTAAGAGAGAGCTTGCATCCATTTGCGGTATCCTTTTAAGAGTAAACCCTAATTTTTTTATGGATGAATGTGTTATGAGGATGTTTTACAGAAAATCCGGGATAGATTTTTTTGGATGGAAGTGTAGTTATAGGCTTGATCTGTTTCTCTTAGAGGAATATCATATAGGAGTTGTCTTATCGTTTGTCGCTGATCGAAACATATGTACCTTGAGTACGATTTTTGCGGGCTCCGGACTATGGTACAACAATCAGAAAAGGAAAACATGTTCAACTTTATGGGATCAAAAGATTCATGGAAGAGAATTCTGTTGCTCGCAAGTGTTCTTGCCCACATCAACTGTAACAGCTGAAAACTTTTAGAGCAGTCTGGATTGAAGGGCTGTATATTATGAGCCATGGCAGTGGTACCATTGCGATGAAAGTTTTGCGAATTAATAGAGATTGAGGGAAGTCTGAGCCGTCAAGTTTTTGAGATGGCTTCCATTAGAGTGATGTTAATATAAAAACCTTCTGGCTGCTAGTGATAAGCATGCCTCTGTGCAGCAATTTGGACCACATAAAGAACATCAAGAAAGTTGTAGAGCGTCAATTTCATACCCAGTATCATTAATATTAGACGTGGTCCTGTGGCTGGCTACCTAACGGTAGTAGGAAGATACATCAACTGTCATCTTAAAGAGCCTTAATGATATTGTGAATTACTTGACAATAAAAGTATGTGTAATTACTTTTGATACACAATTGTATACATATTTATATTTATTATTATATAATTGAGTGATTTTAAAATAAAGATAAAGTAGCATTCAATTATGTGATGACATATATAAATATGTACATAATTATGTATTTAAAGTAGATACACATAATATTGCTCTAATTATTAAAAAGACATTGACTTGATGAGTAATTTAAGTGGTAAAAAAGGAAACACACAAGAAACAAAGAAGGCATATATTCAAAATATTTTGAGATTTTATCGGTTTGGTGTAATAAGGTCAAGTTGAAAATGTCCAACATGGATGCTAAAACAAGCAAACTTTTTGATCTAGTATTAGTAGGTAAGAGCAATTTGATGACTGTTCGTTAGCATGGTCTATTCATTCACCAAAAAGATTTATTTATGATCCTATCAAAGAAAAGTTTTGCATTATATATCTTTCTTTGGTTGAACTTTAGTAGGCCAGTTGTCCTCAAACGCGGTTGCATTATTAAGTCACACATTCTGTATTTGGAATTTCAGTTTGATAGTTTGATTCGGTATCAACTTGTTTATTAATTCAGTAATACTGTTCAACTCGTTGATAACATTATTCACCCTTAAAATAATATTGTTTAACTCATTAATAATCTTCTGATGATATTATGTATTAACTTGAACGAATTTAAGCTGAGCATTATGAATTTGATTTTAACTTAAGCCGACCCCATACTCAACTTGAATGGAATCCACTTTTATTATATTCAACCAAAACATGAGCTAAGAAATTAACAATGATGGTAAATTTTAAGGTTGAATTCAATCTAAGATGAATCTAAATAAAGTCCAGTTCAAGATCAATAAGTTAATACTCAAATATGACTAAAAAATAATTTAATTTTGAATTTAATTTAATTCAATTTGAACTTGAATGTTTGGATTAGTTCAAACTTGGTTCATTTGTGAAAATGGATACAATTCTTAGACTTAAACTTGACTCATTTAATCTAAACCCAAATTTTAGCTTAAGCAACTCAAATCGAACTAAACCTTAAAATTTTATATAACAAAATATATAGATATAAATGTCTCATGTCATCAGACTCCACATTTTCCCTCTTCTGAACTTTTCTTTTCCTTGCATGGCATCTCCTTGGCGTAAAGTTAAAAAGAAACAATGTCTTGCTGGTGCCTTTGATTATCAAAGTTTTAACTTTAACACAAGCAAGTAGTTGTTTTAATTAATGAATTTGAACTACAAAACTAACAAACTTTATCCCTTTACAACTAAGCCTAAACTTCCGCTCTTTAAGAGCTTTTAATTTTAACCCCACTTAAATCATCTGCTAGCCAGGTGATTGACATCTAATTTATGTTGGATAGGATTACAATAGAAAATTTTCCACGAATTAATGTAGAGATTTTATAATAAAATTATGTATACCCATTTTGAGTTACAAATAAGTATATATTTGATGTGTATCATCAACTCATTAATTGATTCTGAATTAAAAATAAAATAACACTCAATTATATGATAATATATTATGTATATTCTTAAAAGTAAATACGTATAGTGTTGCTCGTTATTTTATGTATTATTTGTAGAGATAATAGGATATTTGTAGTGGTTCATTAGTTATCAACATATATAAACATTACAAAAAATTCAGAATTATGATATCTCTATATACAAGGGAACAATAAAACTATATATATACTTACTTTGAATACACAAATGATACATATATTTAATATGTATCATTTAGTGATTGAATGATTTTAAATTATAGATAAAATAATATCTACTCACATAATAATATATATTATGTGTATTACACATAGCATTGCTCACAAGGGAATATATGAGGTTTTTATACACAGTTCTTCAAAATTATCTGATTTTTCATAAATGTTTTCAAAATTTTTTTGAAGATGCAAGTGAAGAGAGAGTGGAGTGGAAGTTTCGGACCACATCATGGGCATAAATGCAGAGAATATAAACCAGAAACCCTAGGGAAGGCTAGAATATGTGACCTAGGTCTTTATTATGATTTTTACTTTTAGTGTCAAGGATTCATTGGTCCACTACACTCGGATTCACAGAACTTTCCTAGTATATCTTGAAGAATGAAACCAAACGAATATGTTCCATTAATGGAAGAAAAGATTATATATGTCTAATAATTTATTAACATAACTGATGCAAATTTAAGAAAGAGAAGTAGAATAGTTTGCTTATATATATATGAAAGAAAGGTATTCCAAATTCCATGTTGCTTTTGAAGATTAACTATCAAATCTCAAAAGATTAGGCAAATCTATAGAGATTTCATAATACCTCTTGATCATATAAGTTTTTAATAAAATTATATACATATACTTTTGAGTGAATGTATAGATAATGTATCATCATATAATTTAGTAATTTTGAATTAAGAATAAAGTAACACTTAATCACGTGATGACACATAATTTGTGTACTTAATTATATACTCAAATATATATATACATAGCTTTACCCTATATGTTTCATTTGAATTTATGGTGAGAGAGGGTTTCATGTGGTTGTTTCATCATCACATGCACCAAGTGAGATGGTTGCTAAAGAACAAAACCACGAAATGAAAAGGATCTCTACATTAACATATTAAACAAAGTCATTTTCCTCATTGTCGATATCAGATGTTTGTGTGGCTGGCACCAAATAGATGAACAGGTAACATCTATCTAACAAATGGTAAAGTTTGCATTGAAAAGGCTATCTTGAGTGAACAAGGAAAAGATATTTAAATGGAATCGGGATTTACTACTTGATGTGATAATATCATAAACACAAATAGAGTTGTTTGGTTTAGATGCTTTCTTCTTTCTTCTTCATATGCTATCCTTATATATGCAAGAATTATATAATGAAACCATGCAAAAATTATTATATGGTCCCCTCAATGAACCACTAGGGTTTACAAGCTCTTTTGGCTTATGGTTGATTCCTTTAGAGAGAAGGAGTTAAAGGTCCCCACCCTCTTCAGGCCCAACCTAAAAGTTATTAATGCTCTTACAATATATATAGAAACACTCACTAACCTGTCTGCAAACTGCATGGTTGTACTCTTGGCGTGATAATATTCAATTTGCATCACTTGGGACCACGGTTGCAGGTTTAAAATTTTTTATTTTTTTGATTTTATCTTTTTCAGTCTCCTATATTCAGTCAAATTTCAATTCAATTTGATAATTACCCTTCAATCCTCTCTTCTTCACCTATTTATACCCCCCTCCATCCTTTCATTATCCTCATCTTCTCTTAAGTAGTTGTTTGTGTTTGTAGTGTGGGTATTGCAGATCTCTGTTGTCGTGGGCCACCATCAGATGAAGCTGCCAGCATGATCTTAACCTTTCTCCTTTGCCGAGGAAAGATCAGATCATGTGGCAGTTTCACCCGTTGTTGGTATCACGAAGAAACCCTAAATTTACATGAAACAATTTAAATTAAAGCCTTAAAATTTCTGTTGTTCAACTGATTTGCCTACACAGGTATTAGGGTTTTTCCTGTTTAATCCCTAGAAAAGGGATGTGATCATATCTTGTATATGATTTTGGTTCATCTGGGTTTCTGGGTTTGGCTTTTCTACATATGTATTAAATATATATGTCTATATACACACACATACACAGAGATATTTGCTTCTTGATTTATTGATTCTCGTGTTATTTTTCTTTTATTATGTAAAACTTTCGGAGTCCTTAGGTTTGTTGGAGTTTCCAGTGATAATTTTTGTGCGTCTCGGTGCACTTCGGATCTCAAGATCCCTCCTTGTGATTCTCTGATTGAGGTTTCACATTCATAACCTGCAGTGATTTTTGTTGTTGGTTAAATCGGGTATGCTTTTCTGTTTTTGTTTTTATCTTTTTATAATGATGCCCTAATCTCATATCTGTTTTGTAGTAGGGTTATCGGATAACAGAATAGAACCGTGGCTTAATATTTTACCATCCAATGTCACTGATCTTTTGGAACATGATTTTCATTGAACCTCTCATTTCTATATGGAATTTCTGACTGTTTTCGACCTGGAATGAAACCCTAATTTTCTTTTCTTACCCTAGCTAGGGTTTTTACGAAGTGGGTTTCATCTTAATCCAACCACAAATTTAGAAATTTACTGAGATAGGGAAAGTCTTGATATTGAGCTTCACCCTCCTAACCCCGTGAAGTTTTTGAGACTTGCCCTTTCTTTTCGGTTGCTCTGAAATTAAGATTAGGTTTATAACACGGTTCCTTGATTCCCTGCTAATTCAACTTCAAAATCTTATGGATCAGTAAAAGAGAGAAAGAAAGTTTGAAGTTTGGCATAATTGTCCCCCTCAGTTTCGAGAAATTGCATTTGCTTCCATCAAATAGTTCTTGTATGTATTGACTCATTCAAAGGTTTAACAATGGTGGTTTTGATTCCCAATCATGCATCTCTCAAGTGAGACAGACAATATTTCCTTTAAAAAACAGTAATAGTAACCATAATTGAGGCTGTCAGATATCAGTTGAACAGAGGTCAAAATAAAGACCTCTGGGCATTTTTCTTCCTTTTCAAGTAGTGGGATCGTTCATGAAAATAGCAATATAGAGAAAGCGTTAGAGATATAAGGAATCTGAAATGACCAAAGCAATGGAATAGCGGGTTTGTCCTATCTGGTGATTTCTTTTCTCATTCAAGCATCCAGAGAATATCTTCTCTCTTTTGGCTTAGGTTTATATGTGATAGAAGCTCTGATATATATATGTGTGTGTGTGTGTGTGTGAATCATGTACTGCTCTTTTGAGATTCCTTTCATTTCACTGCTTTTTATCTCAAAATTGGAAAAGATCTGGAGATACCCAATATTGTAGCTAACTGAAAAACCATGTACAGTAGGGATGTGCATAATTTGGTTCAAACCGTACAACCGGACCAAACCGTTTGAAAATTACAGTTTGGTTTGGTTTGGATTATAAAACGGTTTGGTTTGGGTTAAAAAATTTTTAAAAAACGGTTTACAGTTTGGGTTATGGTTTGAACGGTTTCAAACCAAACCAAACCGTAAACCGTATATATATATATATGTTGAATGTGCTTTTTTTTAGGTTTGTGTTTATGATGCTATTACTATAAATTAAACATGCTATGTTTATGATAGTATTATTATAATTTTATTAAATTTCACATATAGAAGACATAGATGATGATTTTTCACTAATTATGTCTTTTAATCATGGTTATTATTCATTTATTTTTTCTTGAATTTGAAAAATTGAAAGTGAATACTTTTTATTCGGTTTGAACCGTAAACCGAACCACACCAAACCGTATATTTTCAGTTTAGTTTGGTTTGGTTTATAATTTAAAATGGTTTGGTTTGGTTTGAAATTTTTTCAAACTGTTTTTTTCAGTTTGGGTTGAAAAATATTGTAAACCACACTAAACCGGACCGTGCACACCCCTAATGTACAGCCTAGAGAAGTAGCTTGAGCATTAAGAGAAAGGATTCCAAGCACAAGAGAGAAAGGGTTGAAATTCACTTAAGTGACATTTCAGGATTAAATTTTGTAATATTTAAAGATTAAATTCTTAATTTATCTGGTTAAACTTTTGATTTACTTAATGGAACGTTTATGAAATTAATCACTACATTCAAGGTTTTATTTGTTTGATATTGAGTTTGTCCTTAAAGGACAATTCAGCTCAAGTAAGGTTGCCTTATTTAAAAAGAAAACGTGCATATATCAAGTTTTTAGTCATTTGTGTAAACTATGTCTTTATTTCTTTCAATCTCGTAGTGCAAAGAACAGTCAGCATGAAATTTTCAGAAACTGTGGATTAAATAGTAGTCTGTATCAGTATTTAACCTCAGTTTTATTTTCTTTTGAGATTATCTCTCTCCCTCTGAGAATTCTGCTCTGTCTCTAGCAGTTGGAGAATTTTGTCACAAAGCTCCATGTGGGTAAGATTCCATGCACGTAACTATCATTTTTCTTCCGGTATCCATCCATAAAGACCACTGTACTTTTGATTAACTTGCACTCTCTAGGGTTTAGGTCTGTCAGCAGTCATTGATGGAGGAGCTAGCTCAGGTTGTCGACTGGTTGAGGATTCATGTATTTATGAGAGCTTGTTTCATGCCATTTAAGGATGTTATTGGGAAGATGAATATGGATGTTAGGTCCTGCCATTATCATCACTTTGCTTGTTAAAAAGGGCTCAGTTTTAATGTATGAAAGGGAGATATCAATGAAAGTAGTCCAATTTTGTGTTTATTGTATTAAAGGCAGTTGGTAAGGGACAATAAATTTCCTTTGCAGTATAATTATGGTTTGTTACTTGATGGTTATCGCTAACTTGTATAATATTGGTGAATAATTGATGCTTAAGACTCATCTTCAACATTTTTTCGCTTTTCTTTCTAGTACTTTTTTCTCAGCTTGATGCCTATATAGATTGAACTTCAGATTTCAATCTAGAAGCTGTGTTTTGGATTGCAAAGGACAAAGGAGTCAAGAATGTCAAGTGCTTGGATATTCAGATTAAGTGTCATCATATGATTAGGTATTATTATATCTTCAATTCAGAATCACCCAATTATACACATTATTTGAGTATCTATTTAGGAGCTCAAATTGACTGCACATAGTTTTATTACTCTTGTATGTGTACGTGTGTGTGTGTGTGTGTTTTGCATTGCAAAGGACAAAAGAGTCAAGAATGTCAAATGCTTGGATATTCAGATTAAGTGTCATCATATAATTAGGTGTTACTATATCTTCAATTCAGAATCACCCAATTATACACATTATTTGAGTCTCTATTTAGGAGCTCAAATTGACTACACATAGTTTTATTACTCTTGTATGTGTGTGTGTGTGTGTGTACACACACACATGAGAATTGGGTTGGAGTAAAATATCAAACCCAAATGAACTTGAAAACTGACTGTTTGAATTTAAAGGGGCTTTTAAAAGTTTTTAAGTACAGTATGTTGGACAATAATTTGATTGTGTTCTGAGTACAAGTTTTGACATTGTTTCTTTATCATGTGATTTGATGTTTCTTTATCATATAATGACACATGTTTTAAAATCATCTAATTACATGATGATACATCACTGTGTACATGAATTGTGTACCAAAAATAGGTATACATAGCATTGCTCATAAATTAAATAAACATTAGAATAATATTTAACCAATTATAATTATAGTATGATAATAAGTGGTGCATATTTCTTATCAGATAAACTTGGTTTGACTACAAGCCGATTAGTTCTAATGACTATTTAAACTTTAAACATTGACCTAGACTAAACGATAACAAATTCCAATCAAACTAATTTGACTGACTGGTTTGATCTGAAAACTTGTTTGGTGTTGTAGGCCTTCAGTTCACTCCAATCAAAACTTATTTTGAAGTTCTACCATCTAAATGAAGTCATCATCAACTCGAACATCCAAAAATGAACTTCCACAGACTACTGAAATGTTTATTTCTTGATACAGAACCAGTAAAAAATGGCTTAGTTGAAAGATTAAACTCAACATTCAAAATATTGTGCAGTTAAACTCTTTTATAATCAAACGTACGAAAGCAATGCCAAAAATGATTAGCTATATGAATTGCATTTAACAAATAGTCATGCCATGTACTCACAACATAGTAGTCGAACCACATAATGTAACTTGTATTAAAAACCGAAATTTTAAATCTTATAAGGGTGTATCACAAACACTTTTTAAAATTCTAAAATTTTTCATATATATTTCTACCATGTTACCGTTTTTCTAAAAAGGTTTATATATACAATAATTTTTCATATATATTAGATAATTTTAAATTATAAATAAAATAATATATAATAATATGATATATATATAAACAGGCACATACACCTACTAAATTGTAGTTGCGCATGCTCGTTCATATATGGCAGACTGAATCCTTGCAGCCTTAGCCCAAATTTCTCAAAAGATTAATTGGGGAAGGCCCTGCCTACTGGGCTCGCTGCATAAAGGCTTTAAAGTCTAACAAAGTTAAACACAAACAATATTAAGAGAATTCTCCATCTGACATTTCGCTGTTGCTCCTAAATGGAAATCGCGTGGTTTCAGGATTATAGCTTATAGATTATCATATATAATATGGGAAAATTATACCTGAATACCAGCTTGGCTGCAGAGATAAAAATCAAATTCCCTTGGATGACATATTTTAGAATCAACCACGGTGCCTGAGACCCACATTGCATGTTGTTAGATAAGCAATCACAAAAGCAAAACTTGCTCTACAATATGCCACAATTTATTTTCAGGGAGACTTCAATTTTACCAAGCAATTTCCACCCATCTAAAGTTTGAAAAATGATGATTTTTTCTCTAGAGTTTTCTTCTCTTCTCTGGCCACCTTCATTCCAGCCAATAATTAACCCTTTTCACCCATCTCTCCTTCTTGACCATCTCTTTCGTATTGGCCTTTCGTCGTCGTCTAGAAGAGGAATGATTCTTCTGTAAAAATGTCATTTTCCTAAATAATTAAAAAAACTAAAAATTTATTATATTTTTCTTTTAAATTTAAAAATCTAACAATTTCTTTTCACCTAAAGTTTGACAAATGACCATTTTCTCTCAGGGTTTTTTTTCTTTTTTCCGACTATTTCCATTCCGACTGACAACTGACCCTTCCCATCCATCTCTCCTTCTCAACCATCTCTCTCAACATCGGCCCTTTATTGTCTAGAAGATGAATAATTCGTTTGGAGACAAATTGTTTTCGTCTGAACGATTCATCATTATCCAAATAAAGATAAAGTCGAATGATATTTTAGCCAAATAACATTTTTACTATTAACACTAATAGTAAATTTTAACAAAATAATTGATATTTAAGTTTCTTAAAATTAATGTGCATGACTTTGAGATTTATCAATCAGTGGGTGGGAATAAGTCATTTAGCCTATAAACTACTGGTAAAAGCAAAATAGATATTTTACATGACGTGATAACGGTGCAAAAGTTTTCTGTTGGACGGGGTGGTAAGAAAGCTTAAACCATGCTGGCAAAAACCTATCTTCACGCATGGCAAAAGCAAATGCAACTTTTAGAAGTTGAAGCAACTCTCACTTAGCCTATTAATTCCTGCAGACTTCTCTATTTCTACTCTCAGCTTTTTCTTTTTCTCTCTCCATCTCCTGTGCGTCTCTGTGTAAATTATTTACGAATAATAAATAAAAGTGATTTCTTTTATTTTTTCCCACCTAAGGCTTGACGCAAAACCTTTTACACCCATTGAATCCACAAATTAATTTTTTTCACCTAAAACAAAAACAAAATCCCCTATTAATTTATTATTAAAAAGAAAAATTACAAAATTACCCTCAATAAACAATTTTAAAATTTCATTTTGTTAATTTTAAAAATATTAAAATAATAAACCATCCAAGGTTTTTGTCTTGGGACCAACCTACTAAACCCTTGTATAGGATCCAAGCAAAAGATTCGTCTAGACCTTGTATATGAAGATAAGACATTACCTGGGTAGGATAATGTTTTACCACTAAAAATAAAAAAATTATTTATACGATCATTAAATATAAAAATATTATTAAGTTTAATAAAAATTAATATATATAAATAATTATTATATTTAGTTAGATATAATAAATATTATTAAAATATTATTTTATATATTTATTATTAGATATAATTATTTTAAATATTTTTTATATTATTTATTATATTAGTTAAAAATAAGAGTAGTTTTATCCTAAATAATTAATAAGTAAATATATAAATATAACAAAATCCACATTAATTTGGTAATTTTTTTAATACCTCAAGTAGAGTTGATAATCATATTATCTCTTATATTACATATCATATTAGACACATCAATTGAAGCGGATCGAATGGAGGTCTGACACGAAACATCAAAAAAAAGCAAGCCATAAGAAAACCCGACCTATACTGTAGCATGTCGCGCTAGGCCTATGGGCCTATTGGGTCGAGCCTCGAACTTTAATATTAAACCCATGGGTTGACTTGACCTGGTCCGATACTGTTTAAAAATATTTTTTTTTCTTATTTTTTCTGGTAGAAGCAAGGCTTCTGCCTTGTATCCTTCTGCCTTGAGGCAGAAGCAAAACCCAGAAGCCTTGGCCTTCCTTTTTTTTTAATTTTTTTAATTAATTAATTTTTTTGTTTATATAAAACCATTCAATTTTTCTTCATTTTTACTTTCATTTACAAATCTCTTAATCTCAATTATTTCATTATATTTTTAATCTCATTTTCTCTCATCAATTCTCTTTTAGAAAATATCAGAATTCACAAATAATAATTCTTTGTATTTATAATTTTATTTTTATTTTTATTTTATCATTACAAAATATTACAAATGGATCAAATATCAAATGAATTCAATCTATTTGTATATTATCATAGTATATATTTATTTATGTTTTATAATTTATACAGTATGTAAATTAATTTATTTATACTATGTTACAATTTATAATATTTTTTATCATGTAACTACAGTATTCCTTCGTCGTAAGTGAGAGATTATAAATAAAATATTCTGAGTACTGTCATCGGTTTTAATAATTGATTATGTTTAAAAATTTTAAATAAAATTTTTTTAATATTAATTAAATGGGTCGGGTCAACCCATTTAAAACCCTGCTCAACCCATTTTTTTGGGCCGAGCCTTTGGCCTTTATACATTAATGGGTCAGCTTGGCCCGAAAGCCCATTACTATTTGGGCTTCAAGCCCAGCCCATCGACACCTCTATGTCATATCATCATTGTAATAAAATATTATCAGAGTCTTCTATTATTTGCAAACTAAATAAAATAACATAAATAATAAAATATAAATTATCAAAATAATCTCTTTATTCTTTCAACTAAACTCTCTCTAAGGGTTCAGATTCCCATTTGCCCACCTCTACGTACGAAAACATATATTGGTATTATTGAAAACCCGAGTACAAGTTAGAGCATGATCCAAAACTAAAATACAAATTTGAGTTTGAATAGAAACCCAAGTATGAGCTAGAGTACGAAATGAAGGTAGAATACAAACCCAAATATAACAAAAACTTAAATTTGAGTCTAATTGTATATGAATCTAGCTACTTTTTTTGTAACCGAATTAATTATACTAAATAAGTAAAATTTTAGGTTTAATAATCAATTTCACAACAATTGAATTAAGTAAGTGAAAAGTTTGATATTGAAATGTTGTTATAGGAGACTTGAACTTATATTTTTTTTATACATAAAACCTACTATTTTATCACTCAAAAGCCACTTTCGGTTTTTATGTCTCGATGAAAACAATCAAAATTATTATCGAATTTGAAAGAAAAGAAAAGATTTTGTGTTTTGACTAAATACTACCCTAGTTTGTTTTGTTGACAGAGCAATAAAAAATCACACCTAATCACATAATTACAAATTATATGTGTATTTAAAAGTATATGTACATAATATTGCTTCAAGTTTTCTCGTCAAATTTTGTTTGTTTTCTTTTTTCTTTATAACCTATCTATATCTCTATACTAGCTTAGCAATGATATCAAATAAGATTGGATTCGCTACGGAATTAGTCTCAACAAACCTCAATTCAAGATTAATTTAAATTTAAAATATTGAATTTAATATCAGTTCAAAATAAATAAGTTGCAATTCGAACTAACTAAAGAAATAAACTATAAATTCAATCAAATTAATTTAAATTTAAATTTAAATATTAGTACCAATTTACTCATACTTTTCTTTTATATGGAATCAAGTTCAATCTTTTGGTCGAAGTTAACCAGATGGAAAACTTGACTTAATAGGTTTGAAGAAACAATTGGGCATTCCAATGATTGGCTTGCAACAGTCAATTATAGACGAATTATTGGCATATCTTCGGTTGGCTGTAGTGGAACTAGCAATATGATAAATATATAATTTCTTTTTAGTGTGACAGAATGGACCCCTTCAAAGTTTTTATCGGTCAAAACATGAGTGCCAAGCCGACCATTAGCTGAGACTATTGATAATCTTTTTTTTCTGCTTAATCTACACATGAAGTCTAATGCATATATTTATCAACATTTCCAGGTATATGACGTATATTTTATAATATGATATATTATAAATATAAAATTATATATATATATATATATATTAAATTAATTTGATATAATAGATATATCATATATTATGATATATATTATAAATATAGATCGGTATATATTTTAGAGAAAATAATGATATTGTAAAGGTGTATATAAAAAATTTTAAATTTTCAACAGTATTTATGATAAATTCTAAAATGACGATATATTAATTATATTTTTTTATTTTATTAATAAAAAGTACAATATGATACAAAAAATTAGATTTTTTATACACAATATAATATGCGATTCTATTACTTTTAGATAGGTGTATTTTATTTGAAGTCATTAGCCACCACCGTTGAGCTGCTTTACAACCATGTGTTTTAATTATCATCAGAGTAAAACTAATATACACTTATTTTTAAGTACTCAATTCAATAAAAAATACATATTATTATATGATTAGGTGCATATAACTGTGTAGTGGCTTCAATTGGGAACATCTTTATTTAAGGTTTACACACACATATTTGACATCCATTTTAACACAATTTCATACAACACAATATTCAAGTAAAATAATAAAATATAATTAACCGAAAACCCTAATCAAAATGTGCTATATTTTATCGAAATAATGTTTTGGAAAGCTATCACAAACTTTCATTTACGACTCATACCAGACATATTTGGCATTCATATAGTCAAAATAAACACTATAGATGAAACATGTTGTCACTTGTGGAAACATGGATTCATTTCAACATAGATTACCTATCAACACAACTAATTCGACATTGATTCACTCAACAAACTTCATCAAAATGAAAAGACTTAATGTAAATTGCAAATTCTTGTCGAAACCTATGGTGTTGACAAGAAAATATGTGTTATGTTTATGTATTGGCAAGATTTGACATCCATTCAACACCAACTTTGTCCAAACATAAATCAACCAAACAAAACATTCTACTAATAAAGGAAGTGAAGATAAAATTTTGTTTTAAAATGAATGGAAATTGAGTCATTTAAGTAAAATACCTTTTTTTTAATTAATACAATAAATAAAATAAATAATATTTTAAAGTAATTATTAGAAAATATTTAAATAAAATAATATTTTAATTATATTTAATTAAATAAAATAATTATTTATATTTATTAATAATTTTTATTAAATATAATAATAATAATTTATATTTAATAATTTTTTAAATAATTTTATAAAAACATGTGGATAAATAATTTCTCTCTTCCCCAAGTGAAAGACGGAAATGAAAATGTTTTAAAAAGGTAAATGCGTAATTGCGGACGTCAGAGGAGAATGAGTTTGAATTGTCGTCTTCGGTGCTTTGGCGTTAGTGTAATTGACATGCCACAGATCCTCCGCCAAATTTGCTCAATCAGCTACTAGCCCTCCAGAATTCCTCAATTTTATTATTTAATAATGGCCAAAGCACTAATTCCCACTCCATGTTTAGTGTATGACATTCAATCAAAGGGTAATCCCTATTTAAAAATTTTTTAGTAAAGATAAATGATAACATTTTTATTTTATTAATAATATTAAAAAATATATATTTTTTTTTTAAATTTTGAAAATTTGATATTTTATCTTAAATCTCAATTTTAAAAAATGAATTTTTCCCATAATCTTTAGGGTTTTTTCTCTCTAGTAAAGGTGATAGACACCATCTCCTTTCTCTCTTCTCTCTCTATCGTTACTGATGACTCCAATGACAAATGATGAAGCTCCAATTAATGACAAATTGAATCAAAGATGAAGAATAGGCTTTGATGACAGATCCATTGCATTTCTATCGAATTGACTCCAAATTCGTCGCGTTTTTATCACCTTCTATCATTGGCTCTTCATTGATTCTAGATGTGGTCATCAATTGCAACCAACGAAGCCGAATGATGACCTTGTCGATTTATCTTCCTTCAACAAAAATTTGTTTTCTCCAATGAAGATGAGTCCGGAAGAAAGGAGAGAGATAGTCAGATAGTGTTGGTTTCCGAAAAAAGAGAGGTTTTGCTAGAAAATAAAAACCCTAGAGGAAAAAGTGAAAATTTTAAAACTTAATCCTAAAAAAAAATTATTAGTTTTTCAAATTAAGAAGGAAAAATGATATAAACTTTTAGAGTTTAGTAGTAGGATGACAAATTTACCCTCTAAAACTAACAATTTTGGTTAAATTTAGCAGTTCATATGTAAGTAATTGAGTTTTTGAAACTCTATGAGTGTGTATTTGAAAATGCACTAAACCTTGAGTGAGAATAAGTTTTATGGCCTTTAATAATTAAATAATCACTAAACATAAAATATCTAAAATACCTTTAGATATTTTAGATATATATATCCAATTTTTTTTCCTATTATACATATATAATTTAAAATATAAAATATCTAAAATACTCTTAGACTTTGTACTCACCCAGCTAAACATAAAAATACTCAGTCAAGATATAAAACTCACTTAACCAGGGGTGATATATGAGATGAAAATGTGAAATTTTCTTACTACCTTGACAGTAGGAAGGTTAGTTAAGTGGTTAGCCGGTCGGCCAAACACCCAACCAACCAATTTATTTTTAAAAATTGGTTGGTATGGTGCTTAACCGACCTACCATGGCCTATTGGCCAACCCATCCGGTTAATTCATTCAACTAACCTTAAATCTCAAAATCTTCTCATTTTAAAGATAAAATTAAATAAAAAAGTTGTTATATTTGTATAATAAAAAAATGATTATACATGTATAAAAGACAAAAAAAATAATTATTTTAATTAATATCTCGAATTTTTGTGTCAAACAAATAAAATTGAAATAAGATTTTAGATAAATAAAATAATTTACATTTTTATATTATATAATCAACCTTTTTTTTAAGTAATGAAAAACTCTTATTTGACTGGTATCATCTTAATCAAATTTGAATTAATCATATAATCTAATAAGCGGTTTTATAATTATTTTATTAGATAAATTAAGAATTTACGGTTAATATTATTTAAAATAAGTTTAAAAAATGCCCTCTTCTTTAAATGCTACTTCCTTTGCCATTTGTAATATCCTTTGGAGACTATAATGTGGTGAACTTGCTTGACGTCAATACTAAAATATCATTAGTTATGAGCATATATATTAATATTTTATAATAGATAATATATATCTTATGATTTAATATATAAAAAAAGTATATATAATATAAAATATATTGATTTAATATGATATTATAGATATATTATATGATACAATATATTTTATCAATACGAATTTATATATTTTTTTAGAGAAAATAATGATGTAGTGGAGATGTATATAAGAATTTTAAATTTTTAAAAATGTTTGTGATATTTTTTAAAACAATAACTTGTCAATTATTATTTTATTATTTAGAATTATATTATATGATATAATATTGAATATATAATACAAAAAATTAAATTTTTGATATATGATGTGATATATAATTAAACTGCCATAGTTACATATTTACAAGTGGAATAGGCAGAGTCTACATCTCAATTCAAAATTCATCCAAAAAGTAAACAATAAAAAATGTTAATTTATATTTTCAAAAGGCCAAAGGACTATTTTTCACCCAAGTTTAGGTATATTTTTAAAGTTACATCTGTGAGATTTAAAAAATCAAAAGTTTCATCTATTTATTAAAAATCACAGTTATAGTTAGGGATAAAATTGTTATTTCATAAAATATTTTGAAAATCTAAAATTTTATTACGTTTATCTTCCTCAATTTGAAAATCTTACAATTCTCTCCTATTTGAAGTTTAAAAAATCAAAATTTCTCCTGTAGGGTTTACAAACCGTTATCAGAGACGGTCGTCTCTGGCTGTATTAACTCTTTTTCCCAGCTTAAATCTACTTATTGATCACATCCCAATCACTAGTGAACTTTATTTTTTCGAAAAAAATAAAATCGTCTTTGTTTAAGATGAAACTACCTTCAAAGGTCTTAGACGAAGATGATGTGGCCGTTTGAGACTTCGATGATCATCTTCATCTCAAAAAAAGATGAAATTGCCTTCGTCCGAGACAAAGACAATTTGACGAAGACGAAATCGTTTCATTGAGGGAAACAAGCTTCATCGGTGGCTGGGATATGATCGACAAGGAGAGTTAAGTCAGGAGAGATAGCCAACACGGTCATAGACGACTAAGTTCGGAGTCTCTAGTGATGGTTTATAAACCTTAGAGGAAAATTTTTTATTTTTTAAATTTCAGATAAGAGGAATGTGATATTTTTAAACTGAAGGGATACAAAACTTTAATATTTTTATTAAATGATAATTTTATCTTTGATTTTAATTGAAATTTTTAATAGATAAATAAGATTTTTAGTTTTTTTAAATTTCACAAATATAACTTTAATAATATACCTAAATTTAGCTAGAAAATAGTATTTGGGCCTTTTCAAAATTTAAAAAAAAAAATTGTTCTTGGTCAAATCAGAAATCTTAATTTGATCCATTACTTGAAAGCCTCACTACATTGGGTTCAAAATAGTGTATGTACTGATGTGACTGAAAAGATAGAAGAAAAGTCTGAATTTGACATGTCTAGATGCGAAAATGAACCTGGCCTTCAAACGGGGCACGTTCAGTTAGAAAAAAGTTTAACACGGGTCAAATTCCTTTCCCATAAAATAATCCATTCCATCCCAATCCAATCCAATGCATCTTTGAATTCAAAATTACGAAGATTCCTAGAACCCTAGACGACCACCCGAACTTTATGGAATCACAGTTGTAAATTTTAAGATTGAATACTTCGTATTTTCAGCTCTCATTCATTTCAGTTAAAAAATTTGTTTGATTTTTTAAAAATACAGTTTTACCCTTTTCATTGAAATTATAAAGTTGCCCATTAAATTTTAGTAAAACTATATTTATTTATTTTGAATATATAAATTAATATAAACTTAATATATTTTATCATATAATTGAATGATTTTGAATTAAAAATAAAATTATACTTAATCATATGATAAATATATATCTATTTATATATTTAAAATGGATACATTACTAATAAAAAACTTATCGCTTAGAGCTTTAACAAAATTTAAAGAGTAATATTATATATATAAAATAAATTGTATAAATTTTTTTATACAATCTGATGTGATAATATCTGGTTGAGAGTTTTTTAAAAAAGAGAAGAAATAAATAATTATAATACTCAATCGTAAATTGATACGTTAGTTTGTATAGATAACATTGAACAATCTATTTGTATGCGTATAATTATTCAAAATTAAAACTTTAACCAACCTAAAAAATTTTTAACACTTACACTTCTAAAGAAATAATTCTTAATCATGCAAAGATAGAATCACAACAAAGTAGGAGAGTATAATCACATGAGAAGAGAAAGACGGGGCATTGTTATAGAGAGTTCTCGTCTCACATTGATTATGACATCATCATGATGAGAAGAGGGAGACGAGGCATGGACATTGACGATGGCAAGAAAGACATAAATTTAGTTGCTGACAAAACTAAGGGAGGATCTTCAGCCCAGGTAGCTAGAGCTTGATTGTAACTTTAGAGTATCCAAGATCAAAATATGAGACATTATCGATCTCTAACTAAATATAAGAATGTTTGGTTTGATAGACTTCTGAGTGATCTATATATATAGATAAAACAATATTATTTTACGTTAGTGTTATAGTATGAAATTGACTCAATTGAGCTTTAATATCAACTATCATATAAAACTTAAGCTTGAATTCATATATTTTAAAACTTGGCTCGACTATGCTTAAACAAACCCATATTCAAGTTCATATCGACTAAAATCTACCTAAGGTAAAAGTAGTTCAGATTAAATAAAATCAATAAAATTATATATACATAATTTTAAATATTTAATTATGTATTTAAATAATATATCATTGTGTTATTTAAATTAATAAGCAAATAATATTTAATAATATAAAAAAAATTTCCGTCACAGTAAAAAAAAGTGTCCAGGTTCATCCTCTCATGCAGCTTTTACCAGTTTGGTGATTTCACCATATGACTTCCTGTAAAATTCACACCTAAAGTCTAAACCCAGTAACTTACTAAGTCGTTCACAATTTAAATTCTATCAAATACCCAAAATACCCTTCTTCTCAATTATTTAATGAAGCCACTGGCCAGCGACAAGCATTGTCCTCTGTCTGGTAACAATGGCCACCATGTCCATGTCCATGTCCACCTTCTTCACCAAAGCCTCCTTCCCTTCTAGCCCCCTGAAAAAATCACAAATTTCCCATTTCGCTCCTGCTCACACGCTCTCAACCAAGCTCAAAACTGCGCATTTTAAGGTCCGAGTTCGCGCCGCGTTGATCGCACCGGACGGCGGCAAACTGACGGAACTTTTCGTGGAGAAATCTCTAAAGGATGTTAAGAAGAGAGAGGCCTTGGGTTTGCCGAGAATTAAGCTTTCCAAGATTGATCTTCAATGGGTACATGTGTTGAGCGAGGGGTGGGCCAGCCCGCTCGCTGGATTCATGAGAGAATCCGAGTTCCTCCAAACTCTTCATTTCAACTCGCTCCGTTTGGATGATGGGTCGGTTGTTAACATGTCGGTGCCGATCGTTTTGGCGATTGACGACGAGCAGAAGCACCGGGTCGGTGCGTCCACCCGCGTCGCTCTCGTCGACTCAGATGATAACGCAGTTGCGATTTTGAGCGAGTAAGATTCCAGTTATTTTGGATTTCCATAAGTTTCTGTCAAATTTGCGTTAATTTATTACTTTGCATTATTTATTTTTCTTTTTGAATATTTAAATCATGTGGGTTTTTCATGTTTATCAATTTCTCATGCCGTCCTTTCAATTTTTTGAATATATTCAATTTGGCCTACGGTAGGAAGTGATGAATACTAGGCAGCTTTGAAGAACTGGAATCAGTTTGTTGGTGTGTATTGCATTTGGGTTAAATTTTCGCTGGAAAGCAGAAATTTTTTTGCTTATTTGACAGAATGGGCTTCTCATACTTATCCAGGTTTAGAATCATAAGTAAAAATAAGTGATACCGACAAGAAGAATCGTAGTATATGTGAAAAGGGTCTTTTTCATTGATCTTTTTTTTTTTTTTTAAATCTTGTATTTGACATTGTTGGCCTTATGACTGTATACGGTAATACTAATGGCTTTTGGAGCTTATTCTTACTTTTTTCCTGAAAACTTGGGATCAATGAAGCTAATTTGTGATCATGCAATTTTCTTTTGCCTATTAATGGGAAACATATTTCTATTCCATGGATATTAAATTCTTTCAAGTTCTCTTTTCCAGTACAAGTTTTATCTATATGTTTAGACTTCAAGTATTTAGCTGAATGAGTAATAAATGATGTTGAATGACATGACAATAGAAAGCTTGCAAAATTCCTTGTTTTGAAAATTACCCCAACATTAATATGTTTGAAAGAATTGTAGATCCTGGAAAAATGAGAATTTTTTGTTATGATTTTCTTCCTTGCTTCACCACTAACCATCTTGACAAATCTTAACATGTTCATCCAACATTCTACCAGAGGAATGAAGTTGATGGTTGAAGTCTGGCAATATTTCTATGTATTTATTAATGTGACCTAAGGCATTGAATATAATTGATTCCGTATTTGATTTTTTTCTGTTCTATTTCTCTGAGCTTGTCTGGGCTGTGATATGTGTTTTTCACCTTGTATGTTAGGAACAAAATCAACATGAATTCAGGATGTCTTTGCCTTTATTACCATTTTCCTAGCTATAAGAATACTGAGTTCCAGATGATTGGATTTCAATGTTATTGATGCTGCAATCTTGTGTGTGTGTTATGTGTGCAAACTGTAAAACAAAAATTATGATGTAAACTCTGTTGGATGCAAGTATTTTCTTATTTATTACTTACCAAAGAAAAAGTTGTTTCTTATTTATTTACTTTTTTTACTGGTTCTGTCAGTATTGAGATCTACAAGCACCCCAAGGAAGAAAGGACAGCTAGAACATGGGGAACAACTGCCCCTGGTCTACCATATGTTGATCACGTGATAACTAATGCTGGAAACTGGCTGATTGGAGGTGACCTAGAGGTTATAGAACCAATCAAATACCATGATGGTCTTGATCATTTTCGATTATCACCTGCTCAACTTCGTCAAGAATGCACAAAGCGCAATGCCGATGCAGTGTTTGCTTTCCAGCTCAGGAATCCCGTGCATAATGGCCATGCTTTGTTGATGACTGATACTCGTAGGCGGCTCCTTGAGATGGGTTACAAGAACCCAATCCTCTTGCTTCATCCATTAGGAGGCTACACAAAGGAAGATGATGTTCCCCTTAGTTGGCGAATGAAGCAACATGAAAAGGTATTTAGATCAGTATTTTGACCTATCATAATCACTTTCAGAGTTTTATTTTTGCTAGGTTAAACATCAAATATTTGGCAAGGATAGGAACCTGGAATTTGTTTCTTTACTGCAATTCATGGAGCTTAGAATGCCTGAACTCGGGTTATATCCCTGTAGTTTTCCTGTTTTGTTCATTTTAATTCTGTCCCTTCTCCTTCATAATAAAAAATCATATAGGAACTTAAGTTGTGGTATTGAAGGGAAAAACATTATACTTAATTTGTAAAAAGCAACTATTCTACAGCTTCTTGAACCTAGAAGTGTAGGAGCTGATTATGATGATGGTTTTTGTTTGCTTAAATATATATACAGATGCCCAACATGAATGACAGCTAATTTTCATTGATAATTATGATGTATTCTTAGGTGCTTGAAGAGGGTGTGCTTGATCCAGAGACCACCGTGGTATCCATATTTCCCTCTCCCATGCACTATGCTGGTCCAACCGAGGTGCAGTGGCATGCAAAAGCCCGGATTAATGCAGGGGCTAACTTTTACATTGTTGGTAGGGACCCTGCTGGCATGGGACATCCTGTTGAGAAGAGAGATCTATATGACGCTGATCATGGGAAGAAGGTATTGAGCATGGCTCCTGGACTAGAGCGACTAAACATTCTTCCTTTCAAGGTATTAAATCATCTGTCATTAACGATTAATTTCAACGCTTAGCTTGAGTAACCGAAATTCCTCATCATTGATTCGTTTGGTTCTGCTTCAGGTTGCAGCATATGACAAGACCCAAGGTAAAATGTCATTCTTTGATCCATCAAGGCCTCAGGACTTCCTCTTTATATCAGGCACCAAGGTACCTTGCTCTTCATAAAACCACTGCTCACAAGTTTATGAAAGCAATCGAAGGAGATATTTCATCTGTCTGTTTTCACTTTCGTATTTTAAGATGGCCTTCTTGCATTTTACAGATGCGAACACTAGCAAAGAGCAAAGAGAATCCTCCTGATGGTTTTATGTGTCCTGGTGGGTGGAAAGTGTTAGTGGAGTACTATGACAGTTTGTCTCAATCCACTGACTCCAGCAAAGTCCCTGAACCAGTTCCAGCTTAGATAAGCTTGCTGTATCATACGTACCATGATTTGAATTGGAGAAATGTTACAAGCTATTTTCTCCAGTGATTGCGTCAAGAATCTCTGTCAAGATTTTAATAAAACCATGCGGGGCACCAGTACAGAAACCCTTAAACTTGCCTCAAGTCTGTAATTAGATGCCTCTTGTGGCATCTAAATTCTCCCTTTCTACATGAGGGACAATGAATTTAACCATATGTGGTTTGTGTTTCAATGAACAAAGATTGTTGGCGGCTTTTTAGTTTTGGAATTTTCCATGGATATGTATAAGCCATATCCATGGATTGAACCTCAAAACAGACAAGGAACCAGCAATTTAACATAACCTAGAAATTTTGTCATTACAGTTTATTTGTCATACCAGAATTACATGCATTTCATTTTATTTGCAGCGATTCAAATATACAAAATCGTTCTATTATTATTGTTATATTTCATTTCATTTTCTCCGTACACATGTTCAGTTCCATAACAGCCCGATATAGAATTGCAGTCTTGGTGGGACATGAAATTAGATCCGACCTTCGGCATAGATGAAGTTTCCTTTTTGAGCCGAGCTTGTAAAGGTCTATGTTCTCTGGGACATGAAACTTTTGCTTCATCATTTTGCCTCATTTTGTTTTCATGGCCGTCTACCATAAAATACGAATGGATTGTAGCTGTTGTTTACCTCACATGGCCACTCCAATTTTTCTACAAAGAAGGCAAGATGCTATACTAGAATTACATGCTTTATTTGAAACAATCTAGATATGTATCGGTTCCCATCCTCCATGAATGGAGTCAATGAGTATTTCACTGCAGCTTCACATTTCAACCGTGTACATCACATATTAAGTAAAATCAAGATACATTTAAATGTTTAATTTCCAGGAAGGAATTGAGGAGTTGGATTCTACCAAATTTTAAGCCTTTGTCGCTACCTGTTGCAAGTTTTGAGAACATTTTTTATCTTTTTTCTCATGTCACTTATCACATCTCCTTCTTTTGGTTGAACAATTAAATTATGTGTATATAATTTTAAATATTGAATATAATATTTAAATGATAAATCATCTAAGTATCAAATTATGTAATTAAAACTATGTGTGTATGACATTATACCTAAATTTATTGACATGTGATTTAATTTAAAAAAGAAAATGTTTATCATATACTTTTGATGCAAAGATAATAAGATGAAATTATCTGATATAATTTGTTTGTTTAAAAATATAACAATTTCCTTTCTATTTAAGTTTTGAAAACTTACATTTCTCCTCTGGGGTTTCATTATCCCCTTTCTTTCTCCGGCGATGTTCTCCGGCCAACCCTCATACCTTCTTCTCTGCTGGTAACAAAGATGGTTTGTACCTGGTCCTACAATAGTTTGTACCTGGAAACCTGAATGGGATTCATTGCCTCGCAATGCACAGGCCAAGATCATGGCCCGTCAAGGGTTGCATCATCTTGGAATGGAAGAAGTGGATATCAAAGATCCTGTAACCATGAAGAGTGTGCCGCCAGATGCTAAAACAATGGGTGAAGTCATGTTTAGAGGCAACACTGCTAAAACAATGGGTGAAGTCATGTTTAGAGGCAACACTGTGATTGTTGGGAATAATTAAATATGTCAAGATCAAATCTATGAATTTTGTAAATAAAGATTTGCATACTTGGAATAGTTTTCGATGAAGCTTCTTCATATATGACGTAAGGTATCGACATTAGTCTATTTCCACGATACCATTTGCCTACATATTGATTTTTATTTGGGAGACAGAATCTGTGCGTTGGTTTTGCATAAGAAAAGAGGAGAGTTCTTTCCTCTGGGAAAAAAATAATGTTATTTTCTGATAGGAGGTAGATTGGATAATTTATACATGTCTATTGGCAATTATATTAAACTAAGTCCGGTTGATCCGGATCCAATAGTGATGAATGGTTATTTGAAAAACTCCGAAGCAACAAAGGATGCCTTTAAAGGTGGATGATATCGAAGTGGGGACTTGGGGGTGAAAATCTTGACGGTTATATCGAATTGAAAGACAGATCAAAAGACATTATTATTTCTAGGGGAGAAAATATAAGCACAATTGAGGTGGAATCTGTGCTTTTCAGTCATCCATCAGTGCTTGAAGTAGCTGTGGTAGGACGACAGGATGACCATTGTGGGGAGACGCCTTGCGCTTTTGTGAAGTTAATGGATGGCCGTGATACTAGCTCCGACGAACTTATCAAGTATTGCTGGAATCGTTTGCCTCATTTTATGGCTCCTCGCAGTGTTGTTTTCCAAGATCTTCCGAAGTCTTCCGCAGGAAAAACGCAAAAAATTGTTCTGAGGCAGAAGGCCAAGGCCATGGGGAGCATTTCGGAACAGAGAACCAGCAAACTGTAAATCAACCTCGATTCTGTTGTGTATTGAATAATTTCATAGCTAGGCAAAACTATGAACGGTATCATTGTGCTGTGAATCAAATCTGGGTATTACCATCTCATAAACATGTTTTATAGATACCAATCAATTTGCCCTATCTGCTAAAATGAAGCTCAAACCCGATAATGATAAGAACTTTGAAAGAACTATACATCAAAAGGATGAGATTGGAGAGCTGAAGCTCCCACTTTCTGATGTGGCTCTGATATTTAATGATACGAAACATTGAAGAACCATAAACTAAAAGCTATGTGATGAGATTTGAGCTTACAAATCATATAAATGCTATACCAAAACTTTTTTTTTTTGTAGGACTGAATCTCATACCTTACAAGTAATATCTAAACAATTAATCACATTTTACGAAAACTAGAGCTGATACTGGCTGTTTACCTCTACGTGATCACTCTCGCCTGTACAAAATTGTAATACGAAGTTTTACATAATATTTTGTGATGGACTTGATTTTAGAGAATCGCCTAAGGAGGATACTTTCTTCTTTATTGGTTAGTTTCAGTTAATTGATCAGGCATATGATTTTAGAAACTGAAAATTACTGTGTTGAATATTGAACTAGAAAGTGGTACAACCTAAAAATCAACATGATAAGTTTCTTATTACAAGAATGAACTGAACATAGGTTCTAATTACGAGAATGACACAATAATTGATATCTATCTGGATTTTTGATATCTACTTCTTTCATTTGAGATAGCTAAAAAATGGTTTCTCTATAACAGGTATGCACTTGACAAGCCAACCAATAGGCCAAGATACAGCTGCAATACTAATACATGCACCCCATTGGCCCCAATTCAGTCTTTCTGTATCTGCAAATTTCTTTAGAAATTCCACCATTAATACTTGAAGAATGATGGTTATCACAATGATCCCAAAGAACAACTTGTTCTTATGTATCCCTTTAAACACATTTTTCTTTTCAAGCTTCCTTGCATTGAATTCATTGAAGACTTGACAAAGGACAAATGTGTTGAAGATCAAGGTATCCTTCACCCTCTCATTGACACCGAAAATTGATTCACCTCTGAACTGTAAAGTCAACAGGATGGCTATCTGATATAATGCTTGAGCTAAAAGATTTCTCCACATATTATTCATGATAAGTGGCTTAGTACGACCCACAGGTGGTTTATCTATGAGCTCCTCTGTTGGCTTCTCTGTGGCTAGAGCCAAGACACCTAATGTGTTTATGATCAAATTCACCCACAACAATTGAACTCCTGTTAGAGGTACTTCACCTGCAAAAATTGCTGTTACAAAATTTATTATAAGAGTAGTAACAGTTATTGTAACCTGGAATTGAATGAATTTCTGGATATTGGTGTAAACACATCTCCCCCATTTCAAAACTGTGGCCACAGAGGCAAAATTGTCATCCATGATGACTATATCTGAGTTCTCCTTGGCCACTTCAGTGCCTTGAATAGAAAGTCCTATATTTGCTTCCTTCAAGGCTAGTGCATTGTTTGTACCATCCTTGGTGACAGTAACTACATGACCTTTCTCTTTCAAACACTGCACCATGAGCAATTTATGAAAAGGAGAAGATCTTGCCATCACACATATTTTATCAACATTCTCCATTCTCTGCTTCGGAGTGTAATTTCTGAACTCCTCTCCTTCCACGACTAACCCGTTCGGCCTAAGGATTCCACATTCAGTGGCTATGGCTTTTGCAGTGAAAACATTGTCACCAGTGATCATCTTGATTTTGACACCAGCACGTTGGAAATCGTCCACAACTTTTTTAACCCCTGGACGACATGGGTCCTTAATACCCACCAGTTCTATTAGGCTCAAGCTGTTTTCAGATAACTTTTTCTCATCTTTTGCATCTTCTTGCTCTTCTTCAGAAAAACTTTTATGCGCAAAAGCAATGCGTCGAAGGCTGCTAGCTGCCATACCTTCAATAATATGCTCAAATATTTTCCTTGCATCATGATCCAGATTCTTGACATTTCCAGAAGCATCATAGTAACTCGAACATTTAGCTAGAATCATCTCTGCGGCTCCCTTCCAGTGTACGTTGGTTGTGTTGTCTATCTTCTTCCTCATCTTAACCCCACTCCTTTTCTTTTTTGAATTGAAGGCCTCAACTTGGAGAATCATACAACTCTGTTTTATTTTCTCCATATCCATGCTGAGATCTTGAGCAGCCCAAGAAAGAATAGCTTTTTCAGTGGGACTGCCTGAGATTTCAAATTCAGATCCTGTAGTAGGCTTGTAGATAGTACCAGTTGTATTCAGAGCAACTCCTTCTTGAATCAATTCAACAACCCTGGGAGAAATTGAAGAAGCAGAACCCTCTTGGATAGGTTCCTGCCCAAGCCAAAACTTTGTTACCTTCATCTTGTTAAGAGTGAGAGTCCCCGTTTTATCAGTACAAATGACAGTGGCTGAACCCATTGTTTCACAGGCAGAGTGCTCTCTCACCATAGCTCGACCGATCATCATTTTCTTCATCGAATAAGCAACAGTTACCGTAACAGCTAATTGAACACCTTCTGGAATTGCGACTACAACAATTGTAACTGCAGAAGCAACAATCCCCACCACAGCATTGACGATGTTGTCAGCCTTTGTTTTGCTCCCATTGAATTCTCGGTTTCCATTCTTGTCTGTTGTAGTTCCAGTGAAATGGCGAGTCAACAAGACTACAAGAACCAAGAAAGCAACTGTCAATCCAACCTTGTCTATTGATGAAGCTAGCTTATTGATCCTTGCTTGCAAAGGTGCTTGTTCCCCGTTGTTCCGGCTTATTTGACTCAACGTTTGGCCCCATTGGGTATTCATACCAACGGACGTGTCACGTGACAATCATATGACCATACCCATCAGCGACTTTGGTGCCAGAGAACAAGAATGGATTCTGGCTGCTGTTTATCTCCACATGATCACTCTCCCCTGTCATGCTCGATTCATCTACTTATAATGAATGGCCGATCAGAAACAACCCATCAGCAGGAACTTGATCACCAATTTTTAAGCAAACAACATCTCCAACAACTATATCAAAAATTGAAATTTGTTGCCGCCGACCTTTCCTGATGACTTCAACTTGGATGTTGTTGCTCACTTTAGATAGCTTGTCAAATCGTCTGCTTTGACGGTAATTACTCACAGCTGAAACAACGATGGCAAGAAAGACAGCCGCAAAAATGCTTCCACAGTCGTTCCAACCCCCTTTGAGGCCAGAAAGAATCAATATGGTAAAATGATAGAAGCTTTTTGATGGGGGTTTCTTGTAAGTGTTTGAACCAAACGTCTCACGTCGCCGAGCAAAATCTTCTTCATCGCTGCTGCATATCCCTCCATCAATATCTGTTTTAAGAGCAGAAGCTAAGCCATGAACCCCATCAAACTCATGAAGTCTGTCTAGATTTTTCTCATTCACAAGCTCTGTAAGGCTTCTGGGATGAACCTTGAAGTATTGATCATTATTATCAACTGGAACATCGACAATACTCAAAACAGTATATGAAGAGAAGCGGGGAGCTTTTTCACTAGTATTTTTGGTTGTTGTTTTGCGCAGAGACAGAAGAGCTCTGGAGCAGTAAATTTTAGCAAAAGCTGAATGCCATTTTTTGCTGAGAGGAGCAAACTCAATGCAAGGGAAGTTTACATGGAGAATAGTAGAGACGGACAGTGTTTTAACAAGAAACAAGAAATGCTTGCCGGGATGAGATTATTGTTACATATATACAGAGCCATCGGGGGCCTATATCGGTGCTGGTGGATTTCTGGGTTAATTCTTGATAAGTAAAAAAGTACCTTGAGATGGTCTTGAAATCTCGAGGTGTCCGTTTTGATCAGTACACCGCGTTGGCGTCCGGTCAAGGCAATGTGAAATGGGGACGAAATAAAATCTTAATTCATCAATTTTTAATTTATTTTGAATTGATCTTTATTTATGTATAGATTCGAATAAAATCCAATCCTAATTTATTTTGGATCGAAAGTGTATTTAAGTGTAAATTCGAATAAAATCTAGTTCAAATTTTAATTCATTAATTTTTAATCTGTTTTGAATTAACATTTATTTAAGTATAGATTCGAATAAAATCACCCTAGTTTGTATTGTAATTAGAGGGCGTTCATTAAATATTTTATTATTAAAATTAAAAATTAAAAAAATAATCTTAAAATTTAATGAGTATAAATTAATAATATACATAAAATAATTATTATATTTGATAGATAATATTAAAAAGTATTGATATATTATTTTATATATTGAACTAGATTTATTAAGTAGAAATAAAATTAAGATTATTTCGGTATTGTTTTTACAATAAAACTAGACATATATATAATATTACTTAATTTTTTTAGAGTAATATTATATGTATATATTTTTAAATACATAATCAGGTATACAGATGATGTGTCATCATATGATTAGATATGTTTTATTTTTAATTTAAAATTATTCAATCACATGATAACATATTATCTATATATCCAATTATATATTCAAAAGTATATGCACTTCATATAGTGACATATTATTATTTGTACACAAAATTGTACACATAAGTTTTGCACATAGTTTTACTTTTTTCTTTAATAATAAAATTATATGTGTAATTTTATGTACAAATAATGATATATCATTATATGATTAGATATTATTTTATCTATAATTTAAATTTAACCAATTATATGATAACATATAATTATTTATATATAAAATTATATACATAGTTGTTCACATAGTGTTACTTTTTCTTTGATATATTTTCAACTTAATAATAAAAATAATAAAGGTTTCTAAACTCTCGTAATCCCTCAAAGTAAACAAGGTAATATCATGAATAAATTAATAAAATGATTTTTTTATTAACTTATTCTAAATTAAAAAGGTATGTTCACTTATAATTGTGTACAGTAATCATATAATAATATCAATAAGATAAGATATCATTTAAATTATTGACAAATAAAAAAATAGTTTTATACATATAATTTTATATATAAATAATAATGTGTTATCATATAATTAAATAGTTGAAAATTAAATATAAAACAATATTTAATTACTTGATGATACATCGTTATTTATATATAAAATTAGATACAAAAATTATTTATATATTTTAATTGAAAAAAAAGGTTAAAGGACTATCTCTCTCTCACCCAAATTTTAATGCCAAAATAAATTCATATATACGGGGTTTAAAAAATTTAAAATTTTATTTATAGAGTATCTTCAGTTAAAATTTTTAAACGACAAAACCTTTATTTTATAAATCATATTAATAAAGGGAAAATGCTTATTTCTCACTCAAGTTTTAGCCTTATCTCAAAAGTATATCCACACTTGATAAAAAACTCAAACACTCACTCATCTCTAAACTGTCGTTAAGTTTTCTGTTAAATAGAGAGATAAAACCGTTATTTTATTATTCACATTCAAGTTATATAATTTTATCATATTTTTCTCCTACGATTTTAAAAATTGACTTTTACCCCCATCCCTAAACTTTGAAAAGTGCTCCCACACTTGATGAAAAACTCGAACCCGAACACCCACCCATCTCTAAACCGCCATTAAGTTTTCTGTTAAATATAGAGATAAAACCGTTATTTTACTGTTCACATTCAAGCTATATAATTTTATCACATTTCCCCCCTCCGATTTTAAAAATTGACTTTTACCCCCATACTTGAACTTTGAAAAGTGACTCCCCCCCCCCCCCCCCAAATCCTTAATTTTTTTCACTTTCCTTCCACCCACCGGAGACGACGTGGTTGGAAGGAAAGTGACGAGCGTTGTCTAGATCTGGACGATGCTCATTGACTTTCATTGGACGACGGAGCGTTGTCCAGATCTGGACGATGCTCATTGACTTTCACTGGATGACGGAGCGTTGTCCATTCTCTGGACGATGCTTATCTTCCATTCTGGACGACTCTTGTTGTGAGGGTCGTCCATTTTCTAGACGACAAATTGTCGCACAGAATAGACTACTCTCCGTCGTCCAAACTGGACGACGCTTTGAATTCCAAATTTGGATGTCGCTCGTCATCCAAATATGGATGTCGCTCGTCCTTCTTGGACGACGATCATCGTCTAGAGATGGTCGACCTCTGGACGAAAACTTCTTCATTGTTGTTGGAGAAAGTGGTTGCATTTTAGGGGTGAAAAGTGAATTTTTTAAAACTTAATTCAAGTAAAAATATTAGTTTTTTAAATTAAAGGGAAAAAATAAGATAAAATTTTAGTTATTTAATATTATTGATAAAATAATAAATTTATCTCTTAACTTTAATAAAAAATATATAAGTAGATCTAAATAGGTTAAACTTTGGATGAGAATTTAAATTTTGGACGAGAGGTTAGTTTACTTAAAAAACAAGACTAAAATTTGAGTGGGAAATAGACCTTTTCCCGTTAAAAAAAGTCTGACCGTGCTGCTTTCGGTGATGGTGAACACGTTTTCGTTGGTTAGCGCCGCTATCAGGCTGCTAAAAAAGTCTGCTATCATTAGTGTCGCAAGAAATGACATTATGTGGGCCTGCGTTGTGGAAAATCTGCCGCCATGTGTAGCATGTTGGTTGTCTGATGCAAATGAAGAATTAGTTTGAAACGCAAATCATGTGGAAGTTAGTTGTTTATTTTTTGATTGTTATGTTCACATTATTAATCATATTTTATAGTATTTCTTTTTTGAATTTTTTGTATTTAAAGATATGTATTGAATCAAGATTAGATGCATCAATGGTTCAAGTTGACTCCAACTCAAGACATTAGACTCATGGGTTAAGCAAGACCCTAAGCCTCTATAATAATGGGTCTTTGGACTAGACTTTAATCGGATTGTTCTATTTAAATAATTTTTTTAATTTTAATTAAAATTTTTAAATAAAATTATTTTTTAATTATTAAAATCAAAGACAATATCTCTAATATTTTATTTATAATCTCTCACTTATGACTAAAAAATACCGTGATTACATAATAAAAAAAATTTAAATTATAACATAATACAAATACATTAATTTACATATTGTATAATTACAAACATATATATATCATACAATTTATTTATTCATCCTCAAAATCCAAATTTTTAAATTCATTTGATATTGGATTCATTTGACATTAAATCCATTGTAATATTTTGTAATGATAAAATTGAAATGAAAATGAAATTATAAATAAAAAGAATTATTATTTGTAAATCCAGATAATTTCTAAAAGAAAGTTGATGAGAGAAAATGAGATTGAAAATATAATGAAAGAATTAGAATCGAGAGATTTATAAATAAAATTAGAAATAAAATAGATTTGGATTTATTTATGTAGAAAAAATTAAAAAACAAAGCCTTGCTAGCTTCTGTTTGTGGTAGAAGCAACCGAAGGCTTCTGCATAAACGTTTTGCTTCTATCATTTTCTTTTTTTCAAAAAAGTTTTTAAACAATATTGGATCAGACCAAATCAATTTATATGCGTAATATTAAAACCTACAGTTTGATCCGAAAGACCTATGAAACAAGCTCATCATGCTATAGTATGTCGTCTATAGCATGATATTCCTGCACCAAAAATATAATAAAAGGAGTTTTGAAATTCCTGCAACAAAAATATAATAAAGGAAAGTAGAGATCGTTCCCTCGAAGAGTTTCAATTAGTACGTCGTCTTGAATCAATCAAAACAAGGAAATAAAAGGAGTTTTGAATTGAATGCGGATTATGATTAAAAAAACAGTAAATAAAAATTCAGAATAATAATCTAAAACAAATAATCAATTAAACAAACTTTGGTCTACGGTCACTTCCACCATTAGAACTATGATTGATCATCGATACTAAAAATATCAAATTAATTATTCAAATATCCATTGTGGTATTAGTTACTTGTCTTTCCTTACGATTAGTTAACCGAAAACATATATTCCAATTAACTCTTATTGATTAACAATTCAAATACGATCTCGAATTTAATTAAACAATAGCATTAAGAATTAGAAAGACCAACAAAACAAGACAACACAAGCGTACGACGTTGTATTTAATCCAGTTGATTATTTTCCTAGGATTTACAGTTCTTGAAGCAGTAAACGATAAATCCCAGTTGCCACTTCGATTAGATGGATTGAACAATTACGGATTCAACACCTAAACTAGCAGTAGATTATATTAATTGATAAACTTATGGCGCGCCTTAGCAATCAACCAACACAATCATGAAAAATAATTCAGAAAGATAATAAATACTCAAATAATTAAAAAGATGCATTAAAAAACAAAAATGAATCTCACAATCATTATAGTTCCATGGTTTCAAATCCCTTCAACCAAGATAAAATATTCAACCACTGTAAACCATATTTAGTTCTCTAATCCTCTAATTACAATAGTGAATAATCCTAGCAAACTAAAAATTAAAAAAAATATATTTTCTCCCTACTAAAATCTAGAAATAAAACGTAATACTAATCTCTTAATCCAGCCAAGCAAATGTGATACATATCTTCCCAAAAAGAAATGAAAAGATATATATTTTAATGTATATCCTTCCTTCAAAAATATTCTTCCTTATCTATCTTAATTAATCCCCTTTTCCAGCTAATAATTATTCCTTTTCGAAGAAGCAAATCTTGACATTTTGTGGACTTTTTTAGCTGATCTAGACGTCTAGATTTAATTTTCAAATTTTGCTTTCGTCATTTCACTTGCCCACACCTAGTCAGCATCACGGATTTTTGTTAATTCGTAAATTTGCTTCAGTTTTAGACTTTTTGGCCTAACTTACTCCAAAAAATGTTCAAGGCTTCTTAAGTGCAAAAAATAAATAATTTTATTAGATTGAATTAAATTTCTATATAATATAAGAGAATTAGAAATCAAAATAATAATAATTAACGACGTTATCACTCTCCTTCCATGACTAACCCGATGTGACCTTTAGAGACTCATGTGATTCAACTGTCTTTGTAAGCCGTGACTTTGTTGCTACAGACAAATTTAAGTTTATGCACAATTCAACACCAGTAATCACGGCATCCCAAGTTCAAATCCCCTAATTTTCTCACTTGATTTCTGCGTCTTATTTTATATGTCAAACTTGTACTAGAGTTCACGAAAATTACCAGTGACTACTGAGAATATACACTGTAGTCTTGTCTTTTTATCTTTAAAGCACGACTTTAATGCTCCTAATCTTACACTAAGGATAAAATTTGAATATTTTTCTCACTACAAACGCCCGAATTTATGCAGCTGATCTCGTGAACACCATGACTCTTTCTTTCTCTTCAGTCTCAACGACCAACGACTATCCATCTTAATTCCTGCTTTTTTTTTTTTTTTTTCTATAAATTGCTTCACCACCTCAACATTTTCGAACCCATCAGCCTCACTGATCTCATTAGCTAGCTGCTGCTTATTAGTAGGTTTGTAGTATTCAACTATAATATCTGATATTGTAGAAGCTGCCAAGAGGGAAGAAAATGGCTCCTTCTTCCACTACTACATTTCCATCAACAATGCTGATTCTTAGCTTAACTCTTGTTTCACTTAGCTTAGTTTCCTCTGCTTTTACCTCTCAGGATTAGTTACATATATATCACTATGCTGGTCCAACCGAGGTGCAGTAAAAAGGCGGATTAATGCGGGGGCTAACTTTTACATTGTCTGATAAATATATTTAATACATGTAAAATTTTAATTATATCATATGATATCATAGGTTCAACTGAGGCTCAGACTAATTGATCTGTAGATAGACCCTTTGATTGGGTTAAATAAGAGTGTTCAAAATCAATAAACCAAACCAAATTTTCAGTTTAGAAATATTATAAACCAAAACTGAAAACTGATTTATAGAGTAACCGATTTTGAAACAAAAAAAAAATATTCGTTAACCGGATCGAATTTTTAGTTAACTAAACTTGAACCAAATTTCAAAGGGTGACACTACTTTATCAATTTTTGTTCAATTGTTTTGAAAATTGGTTCAATACTTCATTATTTTTCTGTTCAATATTTTGAAAATCAATTTAGTTCGGTTAATCGGCTTTCAAAAATGATAAACTGGTAACTTAATGGAAAAATCAATTTTATTAACCAATATTTGAACTGGTATTTTCAATATCTTATTTTTGGTTTGGTTTTCTATTTGAATATTGATTTAATTCTATTACCGAATAATTTTAAACATCTTTAAGGTTAAGAATCAGGTCTAAAATCATAGAACCAAATATAGCACTAGAATTTAGTTTCATTAGTTTTAATTGATTAATACTTAATGTCCACTGCATATAAATTTGAATAACTCATAAAATTATATCTATTTGAGTATGTTTAGTTTTCTTTATCTAATCTAAATTATTGAATTATCATATTAAATAACCAATTATTACATGATTAATTAGCTTCGCATTTTAAATTATTTAAACTATAATTTAAAAATTAGTACAATAAGCTTTTTCTAAATTATTGAATATTGGATTTTCAATGTAATCCAAAAACTAGAGTATTATATATATTAAAAAATATTTTAATACAAATAATCAATTTTATAAATTATTTGTTAAATATTCATAATTGAATTGTGTCTATTTATAAATATAATAATTATAAACTAATTATTCCTATATTTATAATCTATAATCATAACATAGTAATATAAAATTTACATATCATAAATGTGTTAGTGAAATGTGAATTTGGGATATTGTCATTAAATCTAGGGAAAAGGACTATTTCCCACCCAAATTTTAGCCTAATTTCAAAATCATACTCACGACAGTTAAAAAACCTAAACACTCACCCATGGACTAACTGTCATGCAAATTTTCAGTTAAAGAAAGGGATAAAATTATTATTTTACCTATAAACTTTAAAACTTTAAAATTTCTATCATTTTCCCCCTAGGTTTTAAAAACTAACACTTCAACCCATTCTCAAAGTTTGAAAAGTTTAGATTTTACCCCTAAGGTTGCTTCCTTCTCCTGTCACCATCATTCCGATCGATGGTCGATGCTTGCCACCCATCTTATATCGTTCGTCTCTTCTTATAGATCTGGACTCCAAACGCCACAACAAAGGTCAATGAAATGTCGTCCTTTGTCTCTTCTTACAGATTTGGATGATGAAGTGTCATCCTTCGTAGCCGGAGATGGAAGATGGATGGAAAGCATTGGTCGTCAGTCGAAATGATGGTGGCTAGAGAAGGAAGCAAACCCTAAGGGTGAAATCTAAACTTTTTAAACTTTGGGAATGAGTTGAAGTGTTAGTTTTAAAACCTGGGGAGAAATAATAGAAATTTTAAAGTTTATAAATAAAATAATGATTTTACCCTTGCTCTTAACTAAAAATTTGGATGACAATTAGTCTATGGGTGGGTATTTGGGTTTTTCACCTATCATGGGTGCGACTTTAAATTTTAACTAAAAATTCGGTGGGAAATTGTCTTTTTCCCTTAAATCTAATCATAAGTTGTGTGAAAATGAGTATCCTAAATATGTGTACGAAAATGCAAATTCAGTAACATCTAATCATAAGGTGTATGAAATCGACATGTCATTAATGTATTAATGAAATGTGAATCACGGTTTTTTAAAACTAGATTACATCAGTTGATCTGATCGGTTGAACTATTACCCACAAGTAAAAATGGTTTTGGTTTAATTAAAAGCTATTTTTAAAGTTAGATCAAAATGAACTGTTTGAATGATTGAATTGGATAAAAACCTAATTTGACTCAAATTCTCATCTCTCATAAATAGTATTTTTAGGCCAAAAGAATTATTCCCACCTAATGTTTAGTGAATCCTCAATCTCTCATACGTTAAATTTTGAAAACCTAAATACCACCCTGTTAATTATTAAAGTTAACAGAATCAGTTAGTTATAGAGGTAAAATTATCATTTAACTAATAATATTAAAAAATATAAAAGTTTATATCTTTTCTCCCCTTTGTTTGGAAAACTAACAATTTCCCTTCATGATTAAGTTTTGAAAAGTTGCATTTCATCCCTAAGATTTCTTTCTTTTCTTCCCCTTTTTTGACACTATCGATACTAACTTCTCTCTTTATCTTGGGTTCTCTCATCTCCCTCCCTGGTTGACTTCATAAGAGACAAAGACAACGAATCTTTGTCATTCATCTTCGTCTCAGACAAAGATGGTTGGGGAGGGAAATGAGAGAGATCGGGAGAGAGAGAAGTTGGAAGGGAGAGAGAAGTTGGTTGGAGAAGGTGTTAAAAAAAGAAGAAAAGAAAGAAAATCGAGAAGGGAAAATGCAACTTTTCACAACTTAATCTTGGGTAGAAATTGATAGTTTTCCAAACCACGGGGAAAACTAATATTAACTTTTATATCTTTTAATATTATCAGTTAAATATTGATTTTACCTCTGTAACTAACTGATTATGTTAAATTTAATAGCTAACAAGTGAGTATTTGAATTTTTAAAATATAGTAAGTAGAAGTTTAGGGTTGCACTAAGCCTTGGATTGGAATAAGTCTTTTTAGCCTTATTTTTAAGGCCAAAAGACTTATTCCCACCCAAGGTTTGGTGAAATCATAAACTCACACCAATTAATTTTAAAAAACCTAAATACCCACACTTTTATTAAAATTTACCGTTAGGGTTAAGGGTTAAAATGTCATTTAGTTAAAATTATTAAAAAAATAAAAAATTTATCACATTTTCCTACTTAGTTTAAAAATCTAGCAATTTGCCCCAATCTAAAGTTTGAAAACTTACATTTTCTCCTTGAGGGTTTCATTTTTACTTATCCTTCTTCAGTGAACTTTCTCCGATCGCAATCGACCTTTTTCCTCTACTGTGGACAACCACCAAAACTAGCTATAACAGATGAGCCAAAGACCAACATTTCTTGAAAGCTTTGTTCACTCCTCTTCGCAACAAAGATAAGTGCAAAACATCCATCTTTAACGTTCTTTTTCTTCAAGAAATGCTAATTAGAGTCTAATCTTAACCCTAAATATGAATTTAAAAAAAAAAATGAATTTTTGAATTTTTGAAAGTTAACAGATGAGTTTAAGTTTTCACCAAACCTTGGGTGAGAATAAATCTTTTGGCCTTTTTTAAAATATATTTAAGGTCAAAGGACTTTTTTCCACTCAAAGTATGTTGTTTTCTCAAGTTTTTCCTTGTTAACTTTGAAAATCCTATTTATCCACCCATGAACGGTTAAAATTAATGGTTTCAAAGGCAAAATCGTTATTTTATCTGTAATATTAAAAATAAACTTAAATTTGATTTCATTTCTCCCCCTAAACTCTAAAAACTAACAATTTCCCCCAGCCCAAGTTTTCAAAAATAGCATTTTCCCTATAGGGTTTCCAATTTTTCAGATTCAATTTTCCGACAATGTCTCTTCCTCTCTAGTGACCTTTAGGCGATATCTCTTTCTCTCCGACACGACCTACTTTTGGTGGTTCTCCTCAGCATCTTCGTCAACGAAGACGTTGAGGAGAACCATCAGAAGGAGGCCACGCTGACGAGAAAAAACGTCGCTTGAAGGTCGTTGAAGAGAGAGACATCGCTAAAAAATTGAATCTGAAAATTGGAAACCTTAGGGGGGAAAATGTTGTTTTAAACAACTTGGGTTAAGAAAAATTATTAGTTTTTAGAGTTTAAAAGGGAAAATGATATAACTAACGAATTCAATTAATTTTAATCATCTATGAGTGGGTGAATAAGATTTTCAAAATTAACAAAAAAAAAACTTGAAAAATTAACATTCTTTGGGTGGGAAATAGTCCTTTGGCTTATAATATTAATCAGCCCAACAACCAGTCAAATAGATGTCCTATCAGGTTTCTACTGCAGGTTAGACCAACCAACCAGTCCTATGAGGATTCGTAAACATTGAACTTAATTCTTCTACAATGTCAGATCAAAACATCCAAAAATGTCGATAACAAAATTCATAGTAAACAAGAACAAACTCCCGTAAAGGTAGTAAACTTACTAGTAACAACACATTCATAACACCAAGACTTCACATCATCAAAGAGACGTTTTCTGCATTTACCCAAAAAAAAAAAAAGAGACCTTTTCTGTAATTAGTGAAAAAAAAAACACGAAATTACTTTAAAATCTTCTGTTTTGCGTATTCCGTACGAAAGATTGTAAGGGTATTTTATGAAATTCACATTTACCACCTGCCTCATGCGCCTCTTATCATCTTATTCAGACACAGGCTACAAGTATGGCTTCTCTTTCTCTCTTTTTCACAGATTGCAGTATCAATTACGATTAAGGTATCATCTTTTCTCTCTTTGGTTTCATTTTTTTTTTGTTTCATTCTTCATTTTTGTAGTGGGAATATCTTAATGTAAAGTGGAAGCCAGAGAGGCTGATTCAATTGTTAAGTATCAAATTACCTTCTCAATTTCCTGATTCTATCTCCTGCTAATTAGTTTATTGATTTGACGTTTCAGCTGTATTGGTAGATATATGCTATGCATATGTTGCTTTGCTTACTTCGCCTGTGTAATGTTTATTATGTCCAACTAAATATCATATATATATATATATATATAATAATAATAATATTATTAAAAGGTTGAAACAGAAACATTTCACTATTTCAAAACCCGGGTACAGAAGGTTAGCTAGTTTATCTCATTCTTTAGTTTTATTTGCAGAATCTTATTTCACTTCTAGTTGAAAATTTTCTTTGTTTTCAAGTTGGTTGGATTTTTTTAACACTTTTGATTTATGTCTTACTGAGTTATTTTTTTGAAGGAACTGAGAAGGAATCGAAAAGGGACCATGAAACTGTTTTTGTTTGTTCGTCTGATTCTAAGCATGTGTCAAGAGTGATAATAGGTCTAAGGATCTAATTCTTTGAATGTTGTGTTGTGTTGGGCATTTGTTCCACTAATTTCTCTTTTTCTTTTTTTTCATTATAGGTGTTTTTTCATGATTGTGCTTATGCTTAAGTGATTGATTTTCCCCTTCTTAAAACTCTTCGATCACTGCATCAGTTGTTGGGTGTTATTATAAAATTGGTGCAAGGTTGCTGTTCTGAGTCATGGTTATTATAAAATTGGTACAAGGTTGCTGTTCTGAGTCACGGTTCTTTTATATTGATAATGTGACACCCTAGACAAATCCCATTTTCGCAAAGAATGAGAGAAATAATGGGTATTTATGTGCATCTCATATTGTTTGAAGATGTTAAAAGAATACTAGTTAAATAGTATGTGAGCCCATAATCATCATAGTGATGTTTTTATGGATAACATAATCATCATAGGAATTCAAACTTATAGTTGTTTCATTTCTATGGTAATTGTGAGTTTTTATGAAGGTTACATTGATGTTTATGCCATTGACATGCTGATTTAAAGAGGAATTTACTGTGGAATATTGTAAAAGAATGATCAATGAAACAATAAATTTCTTGCCATTTTTGTGACTTTGAAAGCTTATGTTGTATTTAATGTGACTGAGTGATTTAGTAATCTTTAAGAATGGAGGGTACAATCCGATGCTCTGCCAACTATGTTCCTCTGACTCCAATAAGCTTCCTGGAGCGCTCAGCTATCGTTTACAGAGACAGACTCTCTGTTGTCTATAAAGATGTTAAGTACACATGGAAAGAGACTCATCAAAGGTGTATCAAGCTCGCTTCTTCACTTGCTGAATTGGGAATCAATCATGGAGATGTTGTAAGTCTTAGGCTTTCACCCATATTTTGTTTCTTGCTTTTGATTGTTGTTTTATAATCTTGGTTGTAATGGTTTTTCACTGAAATTTTCATGCCGTGAATTAGAAAGTTGATGCAATACATGTTATTGAATTTGACAATTGATGAAGATTGTTGATGAATATCTTACTTTTTTTTGCTGCTATTTTGTTTATTCCTTGTTCAGGTTTTATTTATCTTTATTCTTTTCCTTTTCCCATTTGTGTAGATTGCTGTATTGGCCCCAAACATTCCGGCAATGTATGAGCTACATTTTGGTGTTCCAATGGCTGGAGCTGTTCTCTGTACGCTCAATATACGTCATGATTCAGCTATGGTGGCAGTGTTACTGAAGCATTCAGAAGCCAAAATACTTATTGTAGATTATCAGTTACTGGATATTGCTCGAGGAGCAGTTGAAATTCTAGCAAAGACTACAACCAAGCTGCCCCTCCTTGTCATAATCCCAGAGTGGGGCACAGTTAGGAAACCCTTTCACACTCATCAAAACTTGGAATATGAGAGTCTTTTGGAAAAGGGAAAACTGGATTTCAAAGTTAGACGACCAAAAGATGAATGGGATCCTATTTCCCTGAACTACACTTCTGGCACCACTTCAAGCCCAAAAGGTGTCATTTATAGCCATAGAGGAGCATATCTCAATTCTCTGGCTGCGGCTCTACTCAATGAGATGAACTCGATGCCTACATATCTTTGGTGTGTGCCAATGTTTCATTGCAATGGGTGGTGCCTCACATGGGCTGTGGCTGCTCAGGGCGGAACAAATGTCTGCCTAAGGAGTGTCACTGCAAAGGGAGTATTTGATAGTGTTGCCCGGTACAAGGTAACCCACTTAGGTGGTGCTCCCACAGTTCTTAACATGATAGTCAATGCACCAGCTAGTGAAAGAAGGCCTCTCCCTGGGAAGGTAGTAGTGATGACAGGTGGTGCCCCTCCTCCTCCGCAAATACTATTCAGTATGGAAGAGCTTGGTTTTGTGGTGAAACATGCATATGGTTTGACAGAAACCTACGGTCCTGCAACAGTTTGTACCTGGAAACCTGAATGGGATTCGTTGCCTCAGGGTGCACAGGCCAGGATTATGGCTCGTCAAGGGTTGCATCATCTTGGAATGGAAGAAGTGGATATCAAAGATCCTGTAACCATGAAGAGTGTGCCACCAGATGCTAAAACAATGGGTGAAGTCATGTTTAGAGGCAACACTGTGATGAATGGTTATTTGAAAAATTCCGAAGCAACAAAGGATGCTTTCAAAGGTGGATGGTATCGAAGTGGGGACTTGGGGGTGAAACATCCTGATGGTTATATCGAATTAAAAGACAGATCAAAAGACATTATTATTTCCGGGGGAGAAAATATAAGCACAATCGAGGTGGAATCTGTGCTTTTCAGTCATCCATTGGTGCTTGAAGCAGCTGTGGTAGGACGGCCAGATGACCACTGGGGGGAGACGCCTTGCGCTTTTGTGAAGTTAAAGGATGGCTGTCATGCTAGCTCTGAGGAACTTATAAAATATTGCCGGAATCGTTTACCTCATTTTATGGCTCCTCGCACTGTTGTTTTCCAAGATCTTCCAAAGACTTCCACTGGAAAAACACAAAAATTTGTTCTGAGGGAGAAGGCCAAGGCCATGGGGAGCATATCAAAACAGAGAAGCAGCAATCTGTAATTCAACTTTGATAGTGTTGTGTATAAAATAATTGCATGGCTAGGCGAAGCTATGAACGGTATCATCGTGCTGTGAATAAACATTGTCTATTATCATCTCATGAAAATGTTTTATAGCTTTACAATTCCCAGCAAACTTATCATTCTATAGAGGTACCAATACCTATTGATGATAAGAATTTTAGGGGAATTATACTTCAAAAGGGTTAAGATTGGAGAGTAGAAGGTCATACTTTTTGTTGTGCTTTTGATACTGAAAACACAAACCATCAGAGAACCACGGTTTAAAAGCTAACTGATAACATTGGACCGCATAAAGTCATATAAATCTTATATCCAAAGCTTATATTTTTATGTGGAATGCAAATTTCATATCTTGCAGTTAGTGTTTTAACAATTAATCACATTGTGTCAGAAATCAATAACGGGTATCGGTTGTTGTTTACCTCTATAAGATCACTCTCCCTAATAAAAAATAGGAGTACGAAGTTTTACAAAGTATTTAGTGAAAGATTTGATTTTGGAGAATCGCTTAATGAGGATACTTTCTTCTTTGTTGCTTAGTTTCAGTTAATTGATTGGGCACATGATTTCAGAGCTGAAAATTACTATGTTATAGATTGAATTAGAAAGTGATGCAACCTAAAAATCAAATGAATAAAGCTTTTACTAATTACAATAACGAAATAATTATCGACATTTATCTGGATTTTTGATATCTACTTCCACTTGAGATAGTTGAAAAATGGTTTTAATGGAGTAGATATGCACTTGACAAGCCAACCAATTGGCCAAGATGCAATCGCAAGACTAATACAAGCACCCCATTGGCCCCAGTACAGTTTCTCTGTATCTGCAAATTTTTTCAAAAATTCCACCATTAATACTTGAAAAATGATGGTTATTGCAATTATCCCCAAGAACAACTTGTTCTTATGTATCCCTTTAAACACATTTTTCTTTTCAAGCTTTTTTGCGTTAAATTCATTGAAGACTTGGCAAAGGACAAATGTGTTGAAGATCAAGGTATCCTTTACCTTCTCATTGACACCAACAATTGATTCAGCTCTGAACTGTAAGGTCAACAAGATGGTTATCTGATACAATGTTTGAGCTAGAAGATTTCTCCACATAACATTGGTGATAAGTGGCTCAATACGACCCACAAGTGGTTTATCCATGAGCTTTGTTGGCTTCTCTGTGGCCAGAGCCAAGGCGCCTAATGTGTGTATGATCAAATTCACCCACAACAATTGAACTGCTGTTAGAGGCACTTCACCTGCAGAAACTGCTACTACAAAATTTATCACAAGAGCAGTAACATTTATTGTAAGCTGGAATTGAATGGATTTTTGGATATTTGTGTAAACACATTTCCCCATTTCAAAATTGTGGCTACAGAAGCAAAATTATCGTCCGTGATGACAATATCTGAGTTCTCCTTAGCCACTTCAGTGCCTTGAATTCCCATAGAAAGTCCTATATCTGGTTCCTTCAAAGCTGGTGCAACGTTTGTACCATCCCCCGTGACTGCAACTACATGGCCTTTCTCTTTCAAGCACTGCACCATGAACAATTTATCAAAAGGAGAAGATCTTGCCATCACACATATTTTATCAACATTCTCCATTCTCTGCTTCGGAGTGTAGTTTCTGAACTCCTCTCCTTCCACGACTAATCCGTTCGGCCTAAGGATTCCACATTCAGTGGCTATGGCTTTTGCAGTGAAAACATTGTCACCAGTGATCATATTGATTTTGACACCAGCATGTTGGAAATCGTCCACAGCTTTTTTAACCCCTGGACGACATGGGTCCTTAATACCCACCTGTCCTATTAGGCTCAAGCTGTCTTCAGTTAACTTTTTCTCATCTTTTGCATCTTCTTGCTCTTCTTCATAAATACTTTTATTTGCAAAAGCAATGCATCGAAGGCTGCTAGCTGCCATACCTTCAATAATGTTCTCAAATATTTCCCTTGCATGATGATCCAGATTCTTGACAGTTCCAGAAGCATCATAGTAACTCGAACACTTTGCTAGAATCATCTCTGCTGCTTCTTTCCAATGCACATTGATTGTGTTGTCTATCTTCTTCCTCATCATAACCCCACTCCTTCTCTTTTTTGAATTGAAGGCCTCAAATTGGAGAATAATGCAGCTCTGTTTTATCTTCTCCATATCCAAGCTGAGATCTTGAGCAGCCCAAGAAAGAATAGCTTTTTCAGTGGGACTGCCTGAGATTTCAAATTCAGATCCTGTCCTTGTAGACAGTACCAGTTGTATTTAAAGCAACTCCGTCTTGAATCAATTCAACAACCCTGGGAGAAATTGAAAAGGCAGAACCCTCTTTGATATATTCCTGGCCAAGCCAAAACTTTGTTACCTTCATCTGGTTAAGAGTGAGAGTCCCCGTTTTATCAGTACAAATGACAGTGGCAGAGCCCATTGTGTCACAGGCAGAGAGCTTTCTCACCATAGCTTGATCCATAATCATTCTCTTCATCGAATAAGCAAGAGTTAGCGTAACAGCTAGTGGAAGACCTTCTGGAATTGCAACTACGACAATTGTAACTGCAGAAGCTACAAACCCCACCGCAGCGTTGACAATGTTGTCAACCTTTGTTTTGCTTCCAGTGAATTCTTGGTTTCCATTCTCGTCTGTTGTATTTCCATTGAAGTAGCGAGTCAGCAAGACCATAAGAACCAAGAAAGCAACTGTCAATCCAACCTTGACTATTGATGAAGTTAGCTTTTTGAGCCTTGCTTGCAAAGGCGTTTGTTCACCTTTGTCCCGGCTTATTTGACTCATCATTTGGCCCCATAGGATATTCATACCAACTGACGTGACAATCATATGACCATAGCCGTCAGCGACTTTGGTGCCAGAGAACAAGAATGGATTCTGGCTGCTGTTTATCTCCACATGATCACTTTCCCCTGTTATGCTTGATTTATCTACTTGTAAGGAATGGCCATTCAGGAACAACCCATCAGCAGGAACTTGATCACCAATTTTTAAACAAACAACATCTCCAACAACTATTTCAAAAATTGATATTTGTTGCCATCGACCTTTCCTGCTGACTTCAATTTGGATATCGTTGCTCACTTTAGATAGCTTGTCAAATTGTCTGCTTTGCCTGTAATTAATCACAGCTGAAGCCCCAATGACAAGAAAGACAGCCACAAAAATGCTTCCACCGTCGTACCAACCTTCTTTGAGTCCATGCTCTTTTATGCCAAAAGCAAGAGAAAGAGCTGCACAGCTCTTTGAATGCTTCCACCATAAAATGAAAGAAGCTTTTTGATAGCGGTTTCTTATATGTGTTTGAACCAAACGTCTCACGCCGTCGAGCAATATCTTCTTCATTTCTGCTGCATATCCCTCCATCAATATCTGTTTTAAGAGCAGAAGCTACGCCTTGAACCCCGTCAAACTCATGAAGTCTGTCTAGATTTTTCTCCTTCACAAGCTCTGTAAGGCTTCTGCGATCAGCCTTGAAGTATTGATTATTATTATCAAGAGGAACATCGAAAATACTCAAAACAGTGTATGAAGGGGATCGGGGGACTTTTTTACTAGTTTTTTTTTGTGGTTTTCTTGCGCAGAGTGAGAAGAGCTCTGGAGCAGTAAATTTTGAAAAAAGCTGAGTGCCATTTTTTACTGAGTGGAGCATCAAGTAAAAGCTCACTGCAAGCGAAGTTTGCATGGAGAATGGTAGAGACTGACATGGCGTTTTAACAAGAAGCAAGAAGGGATCGAAGATGTATTATGAAATGACAAAACAATAAGAAAATTAAGCTTGCTGGGATGAGATGTGAGAATATTACCATTTTTATGGTTACATACATACATACATACATACATACATATATATATATATATATATATATATATATATATATATATATATATATATATATATATATATATATATATATATGTATACACACACACACAGCCGTCTGGGGCCTATATTGGTGGTGGATTTCTAGATTCTTATTTATCAAGGGACAAAAATATCATGAGATAATGATGTGAGCCGCTCTTCGGTGTAATTTCCTGCCTATGAAGGGTCTCCTTCAAAACAGTGTGCCCTGGCGGTCAACGCAATGAGAAACCGCGAATTGGCTGAGGAAAATACTAACTTGATAAAGACGTCCGAGTGTTCTGCGTTGCGAAGGAAATAATATTCGAAGAAACCGAATCTAACGTTGAGTACTCAATAAATGGCATATGTTATTGTAATCCTTGTAAGTGGAAAAAAGTATAATTCAATTTAATTTCTGTTGTCATTTAATTCATGTTTTAAATATATTATCTCAAATTTTTTAATTCAAAATATATTAAAAACATGTTTTATATCTTTTTTATATTAAAAATATTTTTTAAATTTTTAGAAATTTTAAAAAAATTTAAAACGACATTAATCTGATGACAAATTTAAAGTATAAAAATGTCTTTAATATTTTTAATTAGTTATTATAATATCATAATTATATAGAGCAATATTATGTGTATCTATTTTTGGTACACAATTTATGTATACAGTGATATGTCATCATGTAATTAAGTGATTTTAAAACATGTGTCATCATATGATAAAGAAACATTCAATCACATGATAACACCTCATCTGTGTATACAAATTGTGTATCAAAAATAGGTATATATAGTTTTATTGTATTCTTAATACTAACGAAACACTACCAACAAATCTTTTCTCTTTCATTTTATCCATCAGCGTTGTTGTTCATACTTCATAACAATTAGGTTGGATGTGAATTAAGTTGGCTTGATTCGGTAAAGCTTGATTCGAGTTTGTTTTTAACAAATTCGAATCAAATTCAAACTATAAAATATGGCTCATCAAGAAAATGAATTGAACTTGAATCAGATTAAGTTCAATTTGAATTAACTTACGAATCAGCCATCAACTCAGCTTGGACTGAGTAGAGTCATGGCTTGTACGAGCTGGCTCAATTTGCTAAATTGGCAAAGTGGTCTATGTGCTTAGAAGACTCTGTAGTCTCAGCTTTTGGGCCAAATAAGAAAATCTCCTTTTTCTTCTTGATTCGTCACACTCTCTCCACCTTTTCCTTCCCCCTTCAGCCATCTTCTCCCGTATTCTTTGCATCTTTCTTTCACCCACACACATCTTTCTTTCATCCAAACAAATTGCAAAACCATTTTCACATGGCATTAGCTGTCTCTTTAGTCTTCTTTGCGGTAATTTTCCCTCTAAGCATCCATCCTAAAACTTAAATCAATTGTCATCTCTCTCTTTGGACCTTTTCTTCTCACTGTCTCTCTAGTTCGCCGATAAAGAGTTCACCTCAACCGCCCATGACTCCGCTTTGTGTTGTTGTCATCGTATCGGTGTACCATATTTCATCTTTAGCAGTTTTTTAATGTCTTTTGTGTGTTAAATATTTGGCTAATTTCATCTTCCAACATTATTATATTTATTCAAACATGTATAGACACGTCAATTGGGTTGGGCCAAATGGAGGCCCAACCCAAAGCACAAAAAAAAAGTCCGACATGAGAAGATTCGACCTGATACTCTAGTATGTTGGATCAGACCTATAGGCCTATCAGATCGAGCTTGGGGTTTTAATATTAAACGCATAGGCTGACCTGGGCACGACCCGATCAGGTACTATGTAAAAAATAAAAATAAATTATTATTTTTTTAATTCTGCCTTGGAGAAGCAAAGCTTCTACATTGTGGCAACTGTCAAGCAAAGCTTTTGCCAAGTGGCAGAATCTGGCAAAAGCTGTTGTTTAATTTTTTTAATTTTTTAATTAATTAATTTTTTTCTATATAAACCCATCAATTTTTTTTCATTTTCATTTTCATTTTCAATTCTCTCAAATTTTTAGTCTCAATTATTTCATTATATTTTTATTTTTATTTTCTCTCATCAATTCTCTTTCAAAAAATATCTGAATTCGTAAATAATAATTCTTTTTATTTATAATTTCATTTTTATTTTAATTTTATCATTACAAGTAGATATATTTTATTTATGTTTTGTAATTTATACAATATGTAAATTAATTTATTTGTACTATGTTATCAATTTATAATATTTTTTATCATGTAATTACGATATTCCTCCCCCACAAGTGAGGGATTATAAATAAAATATTCGGGATACTATCCTCGATTTTAATAATTGAAAAATAATTTGTGTTTAAAACTTTTAATTAAATTTTTTTTAAAAAAATATTGATTAAATGGGCCGGCCCGACTCGATTAAGGCCCAACCCGACTCGGCCCAATTAAGACCTATTATTAAATGGGTCGGGCCTTGGGCCTTTATATATCAATAGGTTGACCTGACACGAAGGCCTATTACCATTTGGGTCTTGGGCCAGGCTCGACCCATAAGTTAGATGGGCTGAGCCAAAGCCGACCCATTGACATCTCTAAACATGTATAGAGCTTTGAATTTATGGTGTGAAATAATCCTAGCAAGAGTTCAGAATTTATTGTGTGAAATAATTCTAGCAAAAACTAAATCGTACCACGAACTTGAATATTAAATTTAAGCTATGAATTCAAACCGAGTTACAAATCTCAAATTTTTCTTTTGAACTAAACTCAAACCTTCTTTTGGATTAGCTAAACGAACTCAAGTCAAACTCAAATAACCTCTAAAATTATTTGAACCAAACTCGAGCTAACTAATGTTTGGACTCTAGTTTGAATACACCCTTAATAGCAATAACAGGCCAGCAACAAATCTCTTCTCTTATTCTCTGTACGTGTTTAATAATTTGCCGACAACAATAGCTAGGTTTGGGCTTACAATTTGAATATCAATTTGAAGCTTACATATGTTGATGATTGAAAAACAATTTTTTTCTCTTTTCAACATTGATATTGTTTTTTGGTGTTACAAATGTGGAGGCTCAAAATTATTGTTCCCAACTTGCATTTGGATTATGTTATTAGGTTTAATCATAAATTTGATATTTTATATTTGAATTAGTATATGAATTTTCATCGGAAAATCTATAAGAAGTGCTAAAATTATTATTAATATTGTCGTATTTTTAGAAATGTACTATCACCAATATATTATGTTAAACCTAAATATACATGCTCCATATATTTGTCATGTTCGAATTTTACAACCTTTTTTTTTAAATATACTTTTTACGATTTACCGTATAATTTCCATACCTTTTTTTTTCTCATTTCCATATTTACTAATTGGGATCATAATTAATAATTTTGAATTAAAATATAATAAAATTCAATCATACCATGATATATTGTATGATTATTTAATTGAGTAATGTACGTAGTATTATTTAATATTGTTTTAGTAACTTAGATTTTGTGGATATCTTAGCTTAGTAGAATTTAGATTAAAGTTTGATTAATCTATGCAGTTCAAACTTGAATCACAATCAAGATCAAACAAGTCAATGTATTATAAAACAAGTCGAGTTTGAATAAATAAATTGAATTATAGTTTTCTAAAATATAATATAAACATGTAAAATAAATATGAAATATATAAACAATATACATTTAAAGAAAATAACAAAATAAATATGACAAAATAAAGTTATACACCTAATTATTTATTAGAAAATTTTGCAAACATAGTTTTATATGTATCTATATGTGTATTTAAAAAAATACAATTTACAGTTTGGTTTTGTTTGAAAATCCTTAAACTCTAACCCAAACTTAAAAAAAAGTTTAAAAATTTTCAACTCAAATCAAACCATTTTACAAATCAAATCGTAATTTTTAAATGGTTTGGTTTAGTTTTTATGGTTTGAACCGAATAATACACATCTCTAACACAAGGTTTTCTTTTTAATCAGTGTGTCATGTTGATGTCTAGTCAATGCAATGGGAATGCAAGATTGGATTAGAAAAATACTATTTTGTTATGATGTCCCTGTGTGTCTTGTGTTGTGTATGAAATATTATTTAGTAACTTGATTTTATAGGTAGCTTAGTAGGAATGGAATAAGGGTTGGATACAATCAAAGTTGTTTAAGTTTGAAAAGTAATTCAAATAAGACGAATTAAGTTTGAGTTAAAGATTTGACATGGTTTCTTAAACAAACTGATTTGAAACTCGAGTTTGAAGTTGGTGCAAATCCAAAATCAAATTGCTTTCAAGCCAAGTTCAAATCTCAATTCATCATTCTTGAGTTGATCTCAAACTAACCTTTATTCAACTTTTGCCCAAATTAAACTCATCCCTAGTTTGGATTAAATTTGGGGAGAGTTTTGTTTTGAGAATCTTTTATTATCAAAACTAAAAGATTATATCTCAAAGATCAATAATGAGTTTGGTATATTTGTATGCAGAAATAATTATTGTATTTAAATTGTGGTAATAAAATAATACTAAAATATTATTTTACTTAAATATTTTTTATTTTTTAATTGTAATAAAAATAAGATTTCTTTAAGAATCTCTTATTAGTTCAGAAGAATATAATAATTATATTACCCTTATACTATCAGACATATCAACATAGTAATACGCCAATGAATAAAAAAAAAAGAAATGTGGTAAAGATGAAATATCATACAAAGTTAATGAAGCCAGTATAGGAGTTTCATTGGTTGTTTGATATATATTACAACCACCCAACTAGACAATATGTTTGCAATGAGTTTGCTCTCATGATTCATGCATTGTGTTAGTGAAGTTCACTTTTAAGCTGCTAAAAGGATTGTAAGATATACTGACAGTGATTAGGCAAGTTCTACTGATGATATGAGAAGCACAAGAAGTTTTTGTTTCAACTTTGGATCAAAGTTGCTTTTATGGTGCTCCAAGAAATAGGTGATGACTCAGAGCACAGCTGGGATTGAGTATGTGGCAGCTGCTGATGATGTGAATCGAGCACTTTGGCTCAACAAGATACTTGGAGACTTACACATGAAACCAAAGGAGCCAACACAGATGTATATATATATCTAGACTGCAGTTTCAATTCTAAATAATCATGTTTCTCATGGCCGAACTAAATATCTTAACATCAAGCTATGTTTCTCAAGTAATCCTTGTATTTCTTAATGTTTCTTTTGTTATAAACTTTTTTTTTTGGTTTTCTGAACTGTTTTGGTGCAATACATGGCATTATAATTTTATTATTGATAATTATTTTTATGAATATTTTTTTTTGTTAAGTTAGAAATAGTTTTAGCTTCTTTAACTGGAAAACTTCAACTAATACGCATAATGTAGAAAATATCATGTATTCATGTTTTTACTTGTTTTTTCATATTTTTATCAATGTATAATTTACCTAGAGGTGTTACCACGTTGACAATTTAAGTCATTTATTTGTGGAACTGCATATGCATGCAAATGCGTAATCCGAAGGATTTTGCCAATACATTTCCGCTATGTAAACCTTCTTTTGTTTTTTGACTTTTCCCTTTAAAAATTATTATATTAAAGTCTCATATAAGTTTTTTTTTTTAAAATAAAATTTCTAACATTTTTTTATCTTTGATCTTAGTAGGTGCTGTTGTATTGCACAAAAACAACACAGAACCAAAAAAAAAAAAGATTACAGTAAAAGAAATTTTACACAGAAGGATTTTAGGACTAGAAATTTATTGATATAATTTTGATTCAATACAAGGGGTTGTCCCTTTAAGAAATTTACAGCTGCTATTTTGTTTATTACTTTTTTCATGTTTTATTTATCTTCCTTTCCCAATTGAGTAGATTGATGTAGTGGCTCCAAACATTCCAACAATGTATGAGCTACATTTTGGTGTTCCAATGTTTGGAGTCGTTCTTTGTATTAGGGTTAGATTTGAAATGAGTTTAATCGAGCTAGTCTAAGCTCAAGTTCAACTTGTTTTAGTGGAGCCAAATTCAAGTTTAAACTTATTTAAGAGATGTTTGAGTTTGACTTGATATTAAAATGATGTTATTTTGATTTATATTTCTCAAAAAGACATCGTTTTAGTAGATTCGTAATGAATTTTTCAAACTTACGAGTTTTACAAGCTAAACACTCTTAGAGCTTGAGTTCAAACTTGAAAAATATTAAACTTTCAAACTCAAACAAGCGTGATTTAAATCCAGTCCTACTCTGTACACTCAAATATAGGTCATGCTTCAGCTATGGTGGCAGTGAACTGAAACATTTAGAAGCCAAATTTTTTTTTGTAGATTATCAGTTACTGGATATTGCTTGTGGAGCAGCTGAAATTCTAGCAAAGGCTACAGCCAAGCTGCTTCTAGTCATAATCCCAGAGTGCAGCACAGTTAAGAAACCCTTTTCCACTCATCAAAACTTGGAATATGAGAGTCTTTTGGCAGAGGCAAAACTGGATTTCGAAGTTTAGACGACCAAAAGATGAATGGGATCCTGTTTCCCTGAACTACACTACAGGCACCACTTGAAGCCCAAAATGTGTCATTTATAGGCACAGAGGTGCATATCTCAATTCTTTGGTTGCAACTTTACTCAATGAGATGAACTCGATGCCTACATATCTCATACAAAAGTCAGAAAAAGAAGAGAGAAGAGGACACAAAAGAGTTGTCTTGGTCTTTCAGTGCACATCCAAGGGACTTTTTTGTTTTCCTTAATTTCACTGTTGAATCGCTTTAATTTTTGGGCTGCAAGTAAAAGACTTATTGTTCTTCATTCTGATCATTAGAGATCATATTTTGTTTTTCAAGTAAGCTTTTATATATGTTGGAACATAAGTAATTATACTGTACAACTTAGTTTAGACATTTTTTAGAAAAATATTTTTTTTTCTCTTTCGTCTATTATTAGATTGCTCTCAAATTTGGAAAGTATTTAAGACACATCTGATGCTATATTTTGGATGGTGGAGATTTGTTTTTTATGACTATATTATGAGATATAGGCTTACGAGTTTGCTATGATATTTTTTTTATTTTTTTTTGCAAATGTGTTATTATTTTGTTTTGTTGTTTTGGAAAGTTGTGTACTCATTTATAGGTTGAAAATAATGTAATATTATTTTGGATATAGTGGATTGGCTTATTTGAGTGATGCCCCCTAGTTTTACTCTTCGGATCGAGGAGGTTTCCACGTTAAATTGTTTTCCTTCTAACAAGTTTAAGCTCATGCTTTTTTATGTGGTTCAAATACTAAATGATACAAACTATTGTAGAACCATACTCTAAAAACTAGCTGATGAGATTGGAGCGTACAAAATTATATAAATCCTACACCAAAAGTTTAAACTTTTTTATGTGAGATCCAAATCTCATACTTTGTAGTTAGTATCCTAACAATTAATTGCATTAGTGTTAGAAAACAATGACAGCTACTTGCTACCTCTTCATGATCACTCTTCCCTATAAAAAAAAAAAAGGAACACGAAGTTCTACAAAGTGTTTTGTGACGGATTCGATTTTGGAGAATTGCCTAAGGAGAATACTACTTTGTTGCTTAGTTTCAGTTAGTTGATTGGGCACATGATTTCAGACTTGAAAATTACCATGTTATAGATTGAACTAGAAAGTGATACAACCTAAAACTCAAATGAATAAAACTTCTACAAATTACAAGAACAAAATAATTATTGACGCCTATCTAGATTTTTGATATCTACTTGATAAATTCATTATTTGCATATATTTATGTCATAATTTGCTTAGTTTTCATTGTGAATTTGTCAACTTATTAGTATTATTTTCTATGGTTTATCAGAAAACATGTTTAAAGATTAATTTGAGAAGATTTAGAGCAAAATTGAAGATATTTTGAGCAAAATTCATTAGAGATTATGATTGGATACATTTTAAGATACTAATCAAGGCAAGAAGGTCAAATTGGAAAATCTTATCAAGTGATTGCACTTTGGCCAATAAAAAAAGAGCTTGCTTACAATCCAATTTGGAAAAGATGTTTGGTGGGATTAGGGAGGGAATCTCTCAAATAACTGAACTCCTAAAATTTAGCCTTGATATCTTATCATTAGGGTGGTGTGTTTTACATTAAATAGGAAAAAAATGGGAGCACCTAAAAATCTTTTTTGGATGCCATTTTCTATTTGTTCTTTTTGCAATTTCTTTGTAAAAGATGAGAGGCTAGTTTTATAGTTCGGTTCAAGGAGACAACTCTATCTCTATCATTGGTTGTGAGAAGTAAAGTTGTGATTCATAATTATTTTATATTCAAGTATTTATTTCTTCCTTAGTTTGACTTTATGCAATTAATTACTATTTCTTGCTTGTTGAATTAGTTTGGGATTGCATATATGCTTTCTAGTTCCTCTCAATCCGTAATTGTTGTTAGGAATTAGAATAAGACACAAACTAAATTAACTGGATATCTTCCTTTTCATGCTAATTTACTAGGAAGAAATGAAACAAGTTAAATCTTTTAAGCTTTTGAATTGTTGTTTGGAATAAATTTATATTCTTTGTTTTTACGGTTTTTATTGAATGAATGAGAATTCTCTTTTCAATATTGAAATTGTTTGATAATAAAGAATTGATTGGAAACTTTTTCCAGTTAATTTTACTATTGAATGTCTCGATTTTTTTTAACTTTAAAGGATCGAATTTATTTGTTTGAATTAAAGATGATTATTTCACTTCTATGATCAATCAAATTTGTGAAATGAATGTTTAACCCTTGAACTGGATTATTTTAATTGGATTGGTTTTCTTAATTTTTTTAGAATTTTTATATTAAATTCTTATATATATATATATATATATATATATATATATATATATATATATATATATATAAACCTCACTCTCAATATTGGTTTTCTTTTGTAGAAAGTTTATTGTAAAATTTCCCTTGGATTTGACCTAGTTTTCATTGTCATATTACAAAAAAAAAAAAAAAAATTTGCTAATAGTAAAAATTATTTTTATTTTTGGAGGTTTTGATGGACCACCACTACTTCCACTTGAGATAGCCGAAAAATGGTTTCTCTAGAACAGGTATGCAATTGACAAACCAACCAATCGACCAAGATGCAGCTGCAATACTAATGCATGCACGCCATTGGCCCCAGTTCAATCTCTCTATATTTGACAAATTCTTAAGAAATTCCACCATTAATGCTTAAAGAATGATGGTTATTGCGATGAACCCTAAACACAACTTGTTTTTATGTATCCCTTGAAACACATTTTTCTTTTCAAGCTTCCTTGTGTTGAATTAATTGAAGACTTGATAGAGGACAAATGTGTTGAAGATCAAGGTATCCTTCACCTTCTCATTTACACCAAAAATTGATTCACCTCTGAACTACAAGGTCAACAGAATGACTATCTAATACAAAGCTTGAGTTAAAAGATTTCTCCACATAACATTTGTGATAAGTGGCTCTCTACGACCTACAGGTGGGTTATCCATGAGCTCCTTCATTGGCTTCTCTGTGGCCAGAGTTAGGGGTCCAAGTGTGTCAATAATCAAATTCACCTACAACAATTCAACTGTTGTTAGAGGTACTTTATTTGCAAAAACCGTTGAGCTTGATAATGACTATATCTTTTGGATATTAGTGTAAGCACATCTTCCCTATTTCAAAATTGTGGCTACAAAAGCAAAATTATCGTCGATAATGACCATATTTGAGCTTTTCTTGGCCACTTCAGTGCCTTGAATTCCCATAGAAAGTCCTATTTCTGCTTCCTTCAGAGTTGGTGCATTGTTTGTGCCATCTCCGGTGACTGCAACTATATGACCTTTTTGTTTCAAGCACCGTACCATGAGCGACTTATCAAAAGGAGAAGATCTTGCCAACACACATATTTTATCAACTTTCTCCATTCTCTGCTCTGGTGTGTAGTTTCTGAACTCCTCCCCTTCCACAGCTAACCCGTTTGGCCTAAGGATTCCACATTCAGTGGCTATGGCTTTTGCAGTGAAAACATTGTCACTAGTGATCATCTTAATGTTGACACCAGCACATTGGCAATCGTCCACAACTTTCTTTACCCCTGGACGACATGGGTCCTTCATACCCACCAGTCCTGTTAGGCTCAAGCTGTCTTTTGTTAACTTTTTCTCATCTTCTTGCTCTTCTTCAGAAATACTTTTATGTGCAAAAGCAATCCATCGAAGGCTGCTAGCTGCCATACCTTCAATGATGTGCTCAAATATTTCCCTTGCGTAATGATCCAGATTCTTAACATTTCCAAAAGCATCATAGTAACTCGAACACTTAGCTAGAAGCATCTCTGCTGCTCCTTTCCAAGCACATTGATTGTATTGTCTATCTTCTTCCTCATCATAACCCCACTCATTTTCTTTTTTGAATTGAATGCCTCAAATTGGAGAATAATGCAACTCCGTTTTATCTTCTACATATCCATGCCGAGATCTTGAGCAGCCCAAGAAAGAATAGCTTTTTCAGTGGTACTGCCTGAGATTTCAAATTCAGATCCTGTAGTAGCCTTGTAGACAGTACCTGTTGTATTTAAAGCAACTCCATCTTGAATCAATTCAACAATCCTGGGAGAAATTAAAGAAGCACAACCCTTTTCGATAGATTCCTGGCCAAGCCAAAACTTTGTTACCTTCATCTGGTTAAGAGTGTGAGTCCCCGTTTTATCAGCGCAAATGACAGTGGCTGAGCCCATTGTTTCAGTGGCAGAGAGCTTTCTCACCATAGCTTGGTCGATCATCTTTCTCTTCATCGTATAATCAAGAGTTAGCGTAACAGCTAATGGAAGACCTTCTGGAATTGCAACTACAACAATTGTAGCTGCAGAAGCTACAATTCGCTCCACGGCATTGACAACGTTGTCAGCCTTTGGTTTGCTTCCATTGTTATCTCGGTTTCCATTCTTGTCTGCTGTAGTTCCAGTGAAATAGCGAGTCAACAAGACTAAGAGAACCAATAAAGCAACTGTCGTTCCAACCTTGTCTTTTGCTGAAGTTAGCTTACTGAGCCTTGCTTGCAAAGGTGTTTGTTGCCCATTGTCCCGGCTTATTTCACTCATCATTTCGCCCCATCGGGTATTCATACCAACTGACGTGACAATCATACGACCATAGCCATCAACGACTTTGGTGCCAGAGAACAAAAATGGATTCTGGCTGCTGTTTATCTCCACATGATCACTCTCCCCTGTCATGCTCGATTCATCTACTTGTAATGAATGGCCATTCAGAAACAATCCATCAGCAGGAACTTGATCACCTTTTTTTTAGGCAAACAACATCCCCAACAACTACACCAAGAATTGAAATTTGTTACCGCCGACCTTTCCTGATGACTTCGACTTGGATATTGTTGCTCACTTTAGATAGCTTGTCAAATTGTCTGTTTTGACTGTAATTACTCACAGCTGAAACAGCGATGAAAAGAAATACAGCCACAAAAATGCTTCCACGGTCGTACCGATCCCCTTTGAGGCTAGAAAGAATCAATATAGTGACATTTCTTTGGGAAATTGGAATTTTTAGCACTATTTTATTCCGTGTATACAAAAATGCCACCTATCCTAAAACTTTTACAAATATACCACAACAGTAATCACCTTTCCCAAAATACCCCTGTTCAATATTTCATGCACAAATTCTCTCTCTTCTTCTCTGTAATTTTTTTTTCTCTTCTTCCTCTTCTTCCAAAGTGATAAAGGAATCACTCTCTTTTCTTTCTCATCTTCAAAAACAAAAGCAGGAAGGAAAATATTGAATTCTTTAGATTAAAAATTTTTCAAAGTAAGGATTTAAAAAAAAAGAAAAGAGTAATTCACAAAAAAACTTAACCACATCCACTGTATATGCCTTGGAGGAAATGACGATTGGATAAGCCATATAACAGTATTTAATTGGAAAAAAAAAAATTGAAATTTAAGGATTAAAACTGAAAAAAAAAAAAATTTTGCTTTAACTGAAAAAAAAAATGTGAAAGTTGCTGCTGGGTTTTCAGGGGTTGGCGTTAACGCCAACCCCTGAAGATATATACATATAAGGGTTGGTGACGCCAACCCTTATATGTATATATTATATACTATATTATTATAATATAATAATATAATATATTATAATTATATAATTAAATTATAATATTATTATAATATTTTATAATATAATATATATATAAAAAATATTATATTATATATAATATAATTTTGTTACCAAGGGTTGGCGATGCCGCCAACCCTTGGTTTATATATATATATATATATATATATATATATATATATATTATAATATATAATGATATATTAATACATATTATAATATATTTATATATATTATATTATATTATAATATATAATATATATTATAATAATATAGTTAAACGCCAACCTAGCCTGTACATATAATATGTATATAATGTATTTATATTAATTAATATATATTATTAGATTATTATATTAATTTTATATATTATAATTATATTATATTATATTTTTTATTATAATATTATTAATTATAATTATATAATATTAATAATATATGGCGCCATGGGTTGGCGTTAACGCCAACCCATCGCCCCCAGACTCCTTTGCATATATTTTATAAAATATAAAATTATATTATAATATAATATAATATAATATATATAATAAATTATATTATATATAATATAACATATTATATATAATATATAATTATATATAATTTTATTATATATATTATAATATATAAAATAATATATATTATTATAAAGGTTGGCAGAAATAGTTGGCTTGTTAGCATTAATTTAGGTGGGCCCATATTTTATAAACTAAAACTATTGGTGTAAGAAAGTTGGCGTTATTATACTTTAGGATGGGCCCACCTTTTAATAAACTAAACTTAAAGCTTGGAGTAGTTAAGGGTTGGCGGAAACGTCAACCTTTGGCATTAACGCCAACCTTTATGATAATATATATAATATTATATATAATTATATTATATAATATAAATATATATTATATATATTATTATTATAGATTTGAATTAAATTAATTTAAAAAATATATTATTAAAATATAATATAATATATATATTATTCAAATTAATCAAATCAAATCAAATTAATTTAAATTTGAATTAAATTAAAATTTAATTTAAAAATTAAAAAGGGTAGGTGTTCATATTTTTTAAACAAAAAAAATTTAATTAAAAAAAAGGGTTACCTTCTAAAAAAAAATTTAATTAAAAAAAAGAGGGTCAACACAAACCCTCTTTTTTTTATATTATAATATATATATATAAATATATTATAATATTTTAATTATATATATTATATAATATATATATATATATATATTTTATATATAATATATAATTATATATAATAATAATATAATATATAATATTATATTATATATATATAATATATATATATAATAACCAAGGATCGGCAATGCCGTCAACCCTTGGTAATATATATAAAATATATTTTATATATATATTATATTATATTATATATTATAATATATATAATATATAATATTATAATATTAATATTAATATAATATAATATATAATATATTATATTATATTATATTATAATATAATTATATTATATTAAAACAGGCAAAGGTCGCCAACCCTTTGCCTGTTTTAATTTTTTTTGAGCGCCAACCTTAAAAAATTAAAAAGGGTTGGTGTGCGGCCAACCCATGCCAGCCGTCTTTATTTTTTTTTTCAGTGTTTTTAATTAAATACCTATCTCATTTGTTAAAGTAGAAATCTAAAATTTACAGAATAAAATTTCATAAGTCTGTCAATCAGTTTTTTTTCCAGATTTTTTTTTTTGCCAACCTTTTTAATTTTTTTCAGTAAAGAATTCTTAATCTGAAATCTATTTTTTTTTCAGTTTTTTTCTTTTATTTTTGAAACATTTATTATATTTTCTATATGATTCCTTTATCACTTTGGAAGAAGAGGAAGAAGAAAGAAAAAAGTTACAGAGAAGAAGAGAGAGAATTTGTGTATGAAAGATTGAAAAAGGGTATTTTGGAGAAAGTGATTACTGTTGTGGTATATTTGTGAAAACTTTAGGATAAGTGATATTTTTGTATACACGGAATAAAATAGTGGTAAAAATTTCAATATCCCCATTTCTTAATGCTTCCACCATAAAATGAAAGAAGCTCTTTGATGGGGGTTTCATGTAAGTGTTTGAACCAAACTTCTCACGTCGTTGAGCAACATCTTCGTCATTGTTGGTGCATATCCCTCCATCAGTATTTTTAGTGATGATGTAAGTAAGGATTACGTTACCTGCTGGGATGGTGACGCTATTCGTTGGTTGGTCCTGATGTCAAGCTATAATATTATATTTAATCTATTTCAACACGTTTAACCCATTACCCATATAATATATTTTAATATAAAATGAGATGTTTTTATCAAAACGAAATTGTTTTACAATTTCACCGTCTATTTATTTTGGATGGTGCTCATAAACTCTTAAATAAAAAAAAAAAAACTAGCTTAATTAATTAATATAGGTGCATAATAAAAATAAATATATAATTATGACAAAGAGGATTAAGAAGTACATCAATTAAAATTTTATTAGTTTGTAAACAATCAATCTAAAGATAACCCAAATCAGTATTAGTAAAAATAATAATAATAATAATAATAAATTTAATTCAAACCCATTTTTTTGCGAGATATACCGGGTTAACTAATTCTCGGTATTTTATACATGCTATAGAATCCCTATTTAGTTGTTTTAATTTTTTAATTGTAATTTTTTTCTTTGTTAGCGTTTGTCTTGGTTGTATATATTTTTAGACAATATTAGAATACACAAGTTGAAAAATTTACCCAAAATTATTTTTACTGATGGCGTATGAGCCTACCCCCGTATAAAACACAAATCAAAAGAAGTCATCGTTTTTACCTAGCATTATGATGAATGAGTTAGATGTTTTTTCATACATTCTTTATCCTTTTGATCATTTAGGCCTAATTTTTGTATTAACACCTTACAACAGTGACAATTTTGTTATATAAAAGAGTTCCATGAAGACAACCTTATTTACAAAGAGGAAGGCAGTTTTATTGATGGAAGTTTGCCTCAACCAAACAATATCTTAAGAAATATGTCAACAATGGAAAAAAAACAATGCGATGGTGAAGGTATGGCCCATAATTTCCTTGGAAAAAGAAATCCAAGAGAGTGTTCTATATGCAAAGACTACTCGCAATCTATGGAATGAGCATTGTAAGAGATACAAGCAAAGCAATATCCCCCACTCAAACAAAATTCGAAAGAAATTTTCAAATTTGGTCTAAAGAGACAATGAATCATTGAATCATTGACTCAGTATTTTATCAAATTTAAAACTTTGTAGGAGGAATTGCATATGTGTGATCTATGCCAACTTGCCTATGTCATACTGCAAAAGATCGTTAACGACGTTGAGAGATAAGAAAGACATCAATTTTTGTTGAGATTAAATAGTAACTTTGATAATCTTTGATCAAATGTTTTATCCATGGAGTTGATATCAACTTATAATTTCAACTGATATATATATATATATATATATATATTTTAAATTTTTTATTATTTCTAGATGTATTTAACATCTCTTTTATATTCTCAATTAGACAGAATTATTTTATGCTTCTATTAGATCTTTTATGCAATTTATAAGACTATTTTTGTATAGCTTAGACTCTTGGACCGACCTACATTTTTAATTGTAAATATAGTAATTATAACTTTGGATGTTTATCTTTTTTTTAACTTTATCTTTGTAAAGACTTTGATAGGTTTTTAAGAAGAGATGGTAATATCTCTTTAGTTGTTTTTAGCTAGGTTTCTTTGAGATAGGCCGTCCTGACCTTAGCTTGTTTAGCTATCATCTTGTTTAGCTATCATCCCCACTAGAAATGATGAGTTTAGGTATATATATATCTTTCGTATAAACAATATTATGTGTATTTATTTTGAGTATATAAATATATATACTTATATGTGTCATTATATGATTTGATATTATTTTATTTTTAATTCAAAATCATCCAATTATGTAATAACACATATAAATTTGTATATATTTATGTATCTAAAATAGATACACAATTTTATTATTTCTAAAATTCAACTTTTCATTTTAACTTTTCCGAGAAAGAGTTACAAATTTGTAACTTTTCATGATTTAATATATACAGATAGACTGAGACTTTTCTTAGTCAATTTATTTTATATAGTAGAATTAAATGTTAAATAAGGAAAAGATTCTAATGTTTGCTGATACCCTCATTCTATCTGCATGGAAGTGAATGTAAATGCGTATTATTATTCACACTGATACAAAGAAATTTGCCATGTAACCTTCCCTGCTCTGACTTTTCCCCGTCTAAAAAACATCGAAATTTATTATATTAAAATCTTATAAAAGTTTTTTTAACATTAAAATCTAATTCAATTTCTAACTTTTTTTTTAAATCTTAAGCGAAAAGAACTTGTTTTCACCCATGGTATAGGGAAATTCTAAAATCTTACCTTCTAATTTTTAAAAACTCAAATACTTATCTATAATCAAATTCCTATTAAAAATTTCAGTTAGGATTGAGGGTAAAACTATTATTAAACCAAAAAATTTTAAAAATTAAACTTTTATTACAGTTTCTCTCCTCAATTTGAAAAACTTAAAATTTTTTTTTAAAGTTTGAAAAGTAACAATTTTTCCCTTAGGATTTTCTCTTCTCTCCGACAACCAATTTCTTCCCAGCTCTCAGCCGACCTTCTCTCCTTCTTCTCCCTCAGCCAATCGCCTCCTTCCATCTTTCGTAAGAGACGGAGGTCTAAGACAAAAACCATTTGTCTTCGTCTTCTTCTAAGACAAAGACGATGGTTTTCATCCCCAACAAAGGCGAAATCAAAGTAATGAAAGGCAATCAGCTGAGGGAGAGGAAAGAGAAAAGGTTGGCTGGCGGTCGAAAAGAGTGAGTCATCAGAGGAGAAAAAACCTAAAGGAAAAATAACCACTTTTCAAATTTTAAAGGAAAATTTGGAGTTGGGGGGGGGGGGGGGGGGGGGGGGGGGATTGTGAGAGTTTCAAATTGAGAGGGGAAATGTGATAGAAGTTTAGTTTTTTAAATTATTTTTATTAAATAACAGTTTTATCCCTAATCCTAACTGAGATTTTTAACAGAAATTTGCTCATATATGAATGCTTGAGTTTTTAAAAATTGAAAGATAAAACCTTGGGATTTCACTAGACCTAGGGTGGGAACAAGTCTTTTGGCCTTAATTTTATGTCTTAGTAGGTGTTGTTGTATTACCTACAAGAGCAGAAAAAACTTATAAGTAAAATGAGGATTTTAGGACTTAAAATTTATTGATATAATTTAAATTCAATACGGGCTAAGGTGTACGTGAGGAAGAATGCAAAAAAGGGTGTTAATGTGACACATGGCCGCAGCTTATGTGTTACACTTGTTGCACTGCAACAAAAAGAGGAAGGCAACAAAAACAAATCAGCACAAACCAGAGAAACGCGCAGCATCCGTCCAACTGCAGATGAAGAAGAAATGGATGATATAGGCCGATAGCAGACAAGAAAAGAAACAGAGGACTTTTGTGAAGATAGGAAGTAAGGGAGAGCTTCCAGCCTCTGGAATACACAACAGAACAAGTTTGCAGCATCTGAGGCAGAATTCCAGGCTGCAGCAGAACAAATTCCAATTAGTACCGGGTCTGTATCGAATACATATTCTTAAAGGGAGTTGTCCCTTTTAAGAAATTCTAAGAAAGACAATGATTTTAGAACTGGAAAATTACTGATATAATAATCTTTATTCAATACATATCCTTCAGTACAAAAATTGTAATCAGAAAAACTAAAAAAATCTTGGCATGACTAACAATTTCAAATTATACAAGATTAACAAAACGCTGGAGTTTACTGCTGGTTGTGCTGCTAAATAATATAACCCCACAGAAGTTTAGCTCTACATAATCACTCTCCCCTGTGCAAAGTAGAAATACGAAGTTTCACAAAGAGTTTGTGATGGACTTGATTTTCGAGAATTGTCTAAGGAGGATAGTCAAATGGTAACTATGTTAATATTCTATGTATGATTATTTTATCTTAAGTGATTAGTCTAATTATGATATATTATTAAAACTTAAAAATCAAATGAATAAAGGTTCTTATTACAAGAATGAGTTGAACATAGGTTCTAATTACATGAATGGAATAATGATTGACACGTATTTGGATTTGTAATATCTACTTCTTCCACTTGAGATAGCTAAAAAATGGTTTCTCTGGAATAGGTATGCACTTCACTAGCCAATCAATCGGCCAAGATGCAGCTGCAAGACAAATACAAACACCCCATTGGCCCCAATTCAGTCTTTCTGTATCTACGAACTTCTTTAGAAATTCCACCACTAATACTTGAAGAATGATGGTTACTGCAATGATCCGCAAGAACAACTTGTTCTTATGTATCCTTTTAAACACATTTTTATTTTCAGGCTTCCTTGCATTGAATTCATTGAAGACTTGGCAAAGGACAGATGTGTTGAAGACCAAGGTATCCTTCACCTTCTCATTGACACCGAAAATTGATTCACCTCTGAACTGTAATGTCAACAAGATGACGATCTGATACAAAGTTTGACCTAATAGATTTCTCCACATAACATTGGTGATAAGTGGCTCAGTACGACCCACAGGTGGTTTATCCATGAGCTCCTTTGTCGGCTTCTCTGTGGCCAGAGCCAGGGCGCCTAATGTGTCTATGATCAAAGTCACCCACAACGATTGAGCTACTTTTAGAGGTACTTCACCTGCAGAAACTACTGCTACAAAGTTTATCACAAGAGCAACAACATTCATTGTAAGCTGCAACTGAATAAGTTTTTGGATATTATTGTAAACACATCTTCCCCATTTCAGAACTGTGGCCACAAAAGCAAAATTATCATCCAAGATTACTATATCTGAGCTCTCCTTGGCCACTTCAGTGCCTTGTATTCCCATAGAAAGTCCTATATCTGCTTCCTTTAGAGCTGGTGCATCATTTGTGCCATCCCCAGTGACTGCAACTACATGACCTTTTTGTTTCAAGCACCGCACCATGAGCAATTTATCAAAAGGAGAAGACCTTGCCATCACACATATTTTATCAACTTTCTCCATTCTCTGCTCCGGTGTGTAGTTTTTGAACTCCTCTCCTTCCACGACTAACCCATTCGGCCTAAGGATTCCACAATCAGTGGCTATGGCTTTTGCAGTGAAAACATTGTCACCAGTGATCATCTTGATGTCCACACCAGCTTGTTGGCAATCCTCCACAGCTTTCCTTACCCCTGGACGACATGGGTCCTTGATACCAACCAGTCCTATTAGACTCAAGTTGTCTTCAGTTAACTTTTTCTCATCTTTTGCATCTTCCTGCTCTTCTTCAGAAATACTTTTATGTGCGAAAGCAATGCATCGAAGACTGCTAGCCGCCATACCTTCAATAATGTGCTCAAATAATTCCCTTGCATCATGATCCAGATTCTTGACAGTTCCAAAAGCATCATAGTAGCTCGAACACATTGCTAGAATCATCTCTGCTGCTCCTTTCCAATGCACATTGATTGTGTTGTCTATCTTCTTCCTCATCATAACCCCACTCCTTCTCTTTTTTGAATTGAAGGCCTCAACCTGGAGAATAATACAACTCTGTTTTATTTGCTCCATATCCATGTTGAGATCTTGAGCAGCCCAAGAAAGAATTGCTTTTTCAGTAGGACTGCCTGAGATTTCAAATCCAGATCCTGTAGTAGCCTTGTAGACAGTACCAGTTGTATTTAAAGCAACTCCTTCCTGAATCAATTCAACAATTCTGGGAGAAATTGAAGAAGCAAGACCGTTTGTGATAGATTCCTGGCCAAGCCAAAACTTTGTTACCTTCATCTGATTTAGAGTTAGAGTCCCCGTTTTATCAGTACAAATGACGGTGGCAGAGCCCATTGTTTCACAGGCAGAGAGGTTTCTCACCATAGCTTGATCCATCATCATTCTCTTCATCGAATAAGCAAGAGTTAGCGTGACAGCTAATGGAAGACCTTCTGGAATTGCAACTACGAAAATTGTAACTGCAGAAGCTACAATCCCCACCACAGCATTGACAATGTTGTCAACCTTTGTTTTGCTTCCAACGAATTCTTTGTTTCCATTCTCGTCTGTTGTATTTCCAGTGAAGTAGCGAGTCATCAAGACTACAAGAACCAAGAAAGCAGCTGCCAATCCAACCTTGCCTATCGATGAAGTTAGCTTGTTGAGCCTTGCTTGCAAAGTTGTTTGTTCGTCATTGTCCCGGCTTATTTGACTCATCATTTGGCCCCATAGCGTATTCATACCAACTGATGTGACAACCATACGACCATAGCCGTCAGCGACTTTGGTGCCAGAGAACAAGAATGGATTCTGGCTGCTGTTTATCTCCACATGATCACTCTCCCCTGTCATGCTTGATTCATCTACTTGTAAGGAATGGCCTTTCAGGAACAATCCATCAGCAGGAACTTGATCTCCAATTTTTAAGCAAACAACATCTCCAACAACTATTTCAAAAATTGAAATTTGTTGCCGCAGACCTTTCCTGATGACTTCGATTTGGATATTGTTGGTCACTTTAGATAGTTTGTCAAATTGTCTGCTTTGTCTGTAATTACTTACAGCTGAAACCGCGATGAGAAGAAAGACAGCCACAAAAATGCTTCCACCGTCGTACCAACCTTCCTTGAGGCCATGCTCTTTTATGCCAAAAGCAAGAGAAAGAGCTGCACAACCTGAAAGAATCAATACAGTAACATCTTTGAATGCTTCCACCATAAAATGAAAGAAGCTTTTTGATGGCGGTTTCTTGTAAGTGTTTGGACCAAACGTCTCACGTCGCCGAGCAAAATCTTCTTCATCGCTGCTGCATATTCCTCCTTCAATATCTGTTTTCAGAGCAGTAGCTACGCCATGAACCCCATCAAACTCATGAAGTCTGTCTAGATTTTTCTCCTTCACAAGCTCTGTAAGGCTTCCGGGATCAACCTTGAAGTATTGATCATCATTATCCAGTGGAACATCGACAATACTCAAAACAGTATGTGAAGAGGAGCGGGGAACTTTTTTACTAGTATTTTTGGTGGTTGTTTTGCGCAGAGACAGAAGAGCTCTGGAGCAGTAAATTTTGGCGAAAGCTGAATGCCATTTTTTGCTAAGAGGAGCATCAAGTAAAAACTTAATGCAAGCGACGTTTGCATGCAGAATGGTAGGGACGGTCATGGTGTTTTAACAAGAACAAAAAGGGATCGAAAATATATTATGCAATGAAAAGATTTGAAGAAAAGCTTGCTGGTATGAGATGTGAGAATAATAGAATATTACCATTGTTGTGGTTACATATATACACAGGGCCGTCTGGGTCCTATATCCGTGATGGTGGATTCCTGGGCCTACATGAGATTGACTGAATGTAACCCGCGTTGACTGGAATGTAAAAGGGGGATTGGCTAAGAAGAACGCTATTTCCGCGTCTCTTCTGCGCTGCGTTTGAAACATTATTCTAGTAACTTGGATTTTATAAATGGCCTAGTAGGGAATGGATTAGGGTTAGATTCGATGTGAATGGTCTAAGTTCAGATTCAAATAAAATTTAACCCTAATTTGGATTGTGATTAAGGATATTTTATTTTACATAAATAATTATTATATTTGATAGATAATAATAAAAAATACTTAGTAAATAATAATAAAAAATTTTAAGGTGTTATTTTTTTTAAATATACAAAATATATTAAAGTTAAAATTATTTTGATAAGAGAAATTCTATGTGTATCCTCTGTAAGTACATAATTGTATACATATTAATATATGTTATTAGATAAGTAGATATTATTTGATCTTTAATTTAAAATCACTTAATTATATAATGACACTTATAAGTATATATACATATATATAGTCTTATTGTTTGAATAATTCTTTTACAATAAAACTAGGTATATATAGCATAGTATGTATATATATTTTTAGATACATAATTAAATATATAGATAATATATCATCATATAATTAGATATTATTTTTTTAATTTAAAATTATCAAATCATATTATCTAACGCAAAAATGTATATTCATTTTTAAATGCATATAATAATTATATTATCCTATATTTTCTTTTGCGTCAAATTAGTAATAAAATAAAATATTACTATAATTGTGTACTATCTATAAAATAAATAAAATAATATCAATAATATAAGATAATATATCATTTAGGATGGCAATGGAAAAGAGTGGGGAGAGGATCTCAATCCCCATCTCTGGGCCATCCCGTTACGGGAATAAAAAATTATTCTCCGTCCCCTCCTCATTCTCGTAGGAAAAATCCCCCCTCCATACCTATAAGAAAAAATTCTCTTCTTATATCTTTTAAACACAATATAAATATATTAAATAACAAAATTAAGTAAAATTAAAACAAACCCACTATTTCAAATGTCACAAATATAATATATTAACTATTTTTTATGTATAATAAAAATCTAAATAAATTTGAATAATATAAATAATCTAAAACTATAAAGATATGTTAATATTTTAAGTAAATATATTAATATAAAGAGATAGGAAAAAGGCGGGCGAGGAGGGGAAAGAACACATGTATTCTCGACCCTTGCCCCATCCCCTATTGTAGGGATTTTTTTATCCCTGTCCTTTTTTCCATTTTTATTGAAAAGTTCTCTCCTTATTAAAGTCAAGAAGAGTCAGAATTTCTAAAATTAAATCGAAATTATCAACTCTAATGTTATTTATATTAGTGATAAACAAAAAAATAGTATTATATAAGTAATTTTATATACAAATAATAATATATTATTATATTATTAAATAATTAAAAATTAAAAATAAAATAATACATAATTATATTATAATATATTATTATTTACGTATAAATTATTAACAAAAGTTATTGGTTTGATTGAAAGAGAAAATATCCTGCCGGCATTTTAAGCTAGTAGTACGTGACTAGACCACTAAAAGATAAGCACGTGTAAAACTAGTGTTAGCTTGCAAAAGCCGGCAGTGTTGCACTGTCAATGAAGTTGTCGGTCCATGTTCATATCATAATATATGTATTAATGACGATATATATATATTTTTTTCCAGTCTGAAAACATTTAATCTATTGGAAATACGAAACCTTGCCTTCCAAAGATAGTACGAGATGTGAGAATATTACTATCGTTATGGTTACATATATACACAGGGCCGTCTGGGGCCTACATCGGTGATGGTGGATTCCTGGGTTCTTTCTTGTTAGTTAATAATGAGATAATTTTCTTTTTAATTTCTTGCACAGAAGGTTTCGTTTTGAACGTTATGCCGCGTTGACTGGAATGTAAAAGGGGGACTGGAAAGTAAATTTTGGCAAAAGCTGAATGCCATTTTTTGCTGAGAGGAGCATCAAGTAAAAACTCAATGCAAGGGGAGTTTGCATGGAGAATAGTAGAGACGGACATAGTGTTTTAACAAGAAACAAGAAATGGTTGCTGGGATGAGATGTGAGAATATTAGCATTGTTATTATTACATATATATATATATATACAGAGCCATCCGGGGTTTGTAGTGGTGATGGGGCCCATAGCGGTGCTGGGGGATTTCTAGGTTATTTCTTTTGAAAGTAACAAAATTAACCAAGTTTCCTTGATCATTGTACCGCGTTGAGTGAAATGGGGTTGGATAAGAAAAACACTAATTTATTCAGTTTTGTATATGAAATATTATTCTAGTAACTTGATTTTATAGACAGCTTGGTAGGAATTGGATTCGTTCGGATTTGATCGGAATTTTTTAAGTTTGAATTGTATTTTACATCAAATGAATTCAGCTTAAATCAATGATTGTATTCATTTTTTAAATAAACTTATCAAAAATTTAAGTTCAAGTTTAAGTCGAATTCTAAATTAAATTACTTTTAAATCTAGTTCAAATTTTAATTCATTAATCTTTAATTGATTTTGAATTAAACTTTGTTTAACCATAGATTTGATTAAAATTCAACTCTAGTTTGGATTGTAACCAGAGGGCGTTTCATTCATTAAATCTTTTATTATTAAAACTGAAAAATTAAAAAAATATTTATCTTAAAATTTAATAAGTATAAATTAATAATGTGTTTAGATAAATTAATATGTATAAATTAATTATTATATTTGATGGATAATATTAAAAAATACTGATATATTATTTTATATATTGAACTAAATTTATTAAGTTGAGGTAAAATTATAATAAAATTAAGATTATTTTGGTAATATTTTTATAATAAAACTAGACATATATAACATTAGTCAATCTTGTTAGTGTAATATTATGTATACATATTTTTAATACATAAGTAGGTATATAGATGATATGTTATCACATGATTTATTGTATTTTATTTTTAATTTAAAATTATTCAATCACATAATAACATATTATCTATATATCAAATTATATATTCAAAAGTATATACACATCATATGGTGGCATATTATTATTTATGCTCAAATTGTACACATAATTTTATTTTTTTTTTTAACAATAAAACTATGTGTACAATCCATATACATAACTTTACACATAAATAATGACATATCACAATGTAATTAGGTATTATTTTATATATAATTTAAACCTAATTAATCATATAATAATATATTATTATTTATATCCAAAATTATACATATAGATTATGCATAAGGTTTTACTATTTCTTTAATACGAATGATAATTATATTTTCAACTTAATAATAAAAATAATAACAAGGTTTCTAAACTCTTGGATTCCCTACAAAATAAACAAGATAATTTCGTGAATAAATTAATAAAATAATTTTTTATTAGCTAATTCCAGACTAAAAATGTATATTCATTTTTAAATGCGTAAACTAATTATATTATCTTATGTTGTGTTTTTGGGTCAACTTAATAATAAAATAAAATGTTATTATAATTTTTTAATCTATAAAATAAAAATAATAATAAAATATAAGATATCCTTTAAATTAGTGACAAGGAAAAAAAAGTAGTCTTATGTATATAATTTTATGTACAAAGAATAACATGTCATCATATAATTAACAATAAAACTATGTGTACTCATTTTGGGTATACAAATGTATACATATTTATATGTGTTATCATGTGATTGAATAATTTTGAATTAAGAATAAAACAATAACCAATCATATGATGACACATATGTATGTGTATATATTTATGTATCCAAAATGGATACACATAGTATTGCTCTATAATTAAATAGTTAAAATTTAAATATAAAATAATACTTAATTACTTAATAGTGAATCGTTATTTGTACATAAAATTGGATACTAAAGTTATTCATATAGTTTAATTAAAAAAGAAAGGTCAAAGGATAATTTCTCATCCAAGTTTTAATGACAGAACAAATTCATATCCACGGAGTTTAAAAAACCCAAAGTTTCACCCATAGACTAACTTTTATTAAAATTTTCTGTGAAAAATAAGGATAAAATCGTTATTTTATTAATAATATTTAAAAAAATATAAAATTCAATTATTTCTCCCCTGAAGTTTTAAAAACTAACAACTTTATCCATGTTTAAAGTTTTTTAACTTTAGAAACTCACATTTTCCCCTTGGGTTTCATTTTGCCCTTTCTTTTTCTTCAGCGACATCTTTCAGTTGACCACTTTATCCTTTTCTCTATCGGTAACAAAGATTGTGACCTCTCGATCGAAGTGCATAGACCTGCCTCCCTCCTTGACAACCACAAAGATCAACCGATGTGCAAAGAAGATGCACCAATCAAAGATCTCGACTGTCGAAATTCGTCACATAGATCTATGTGATGGATTTGGACAACCACAAAGATGGAGACATGCGATGAAAGGCAAAGGGGGAAGACATCTCAGTATGACAAAGGGGGAGAGAGCATTGTGTCTCCCCCTTTGACTGGAATGTAAATGGGGGATTGACTAAGAAAAACGCCATGTCCGCGTCTCTTCTGCGCTGCGTATGAACATTATTCCGGACATTGTAGATAGTTTAGCAGGGATCCGATTAGGGTTAGATTCGTTGTGAATGGTCTAAGTTTGGATTATAATTCAAATCAAACATATCCATTTGAGTTTTTTTAAATAAATTAATTTGAAATTCAAGTTTGAATTTGACTCAAGTCCAAAATTAAATTACTTTCAAATTTGGTTCAAATATTAATTTATCAATGTTGAATCGATTGCGGATTGTCATTTATTTAAGTTCAGATTTAAATAAAATCCAAACTTTAATTTGGATTGTAATCAAGGGTATTTTATAGTGACATTTCTTAATGCTTCCACCATAAAATGATAGAAGCTTTTTGATGGCGGTTTCTTATGAGTGTTTGAACCAAACGTCTCACGTCGCCGAGCAAAATCTTCTTCATCGCTGCTGCATATCCCTCCATCAATATCTGTTTTAAGAGCAGAAGCTACGCCATGAACCCCACGAAACTCATGAAGTCTGTCTAGATTTTTCTCCTTCACAAGCTCTGTAAGGCTTCTGGGATCAACCTTGAAGTATTGATCATTATTATCAACTGGAAAATCGACAATACTCAAAACAGTATATGAAGAGGAGCGGGAAACATTTTTTATAGTATTTTTGGTCGTTGTTTTGCGCAGAGACAGAAGAGCTCTGGAGCAGTAAATTTTGGCAAAAGCTGAATGCCATTTTTTGCTGAGAGGAGCATCAAGTAAAAACTCAATGCAAGGGGAGTTTGCATGGAGAATAGTAGAGACGGACATAGTGTTTTAACAAGAAACAAGAAATGGTTGCTGGGATGAGATGTGAGAATATTAGCATTGTTGTTGTTACATATATATATATACAGAGCCATCCGGGGTTTGTAGTGGTGATGGGGCCAATAGCGGTGCTGGGGGATTTCTAGGTTATTTCTTTTGAAAGTAACAAAATTAACCAAGTTTCCTTGATCATTGTACCGCGGCGAAATGGGGTTGGATAAGAAAAATACTGATTTATTCGGTTTCGTATATGAAATATTATTCTAGTAACTTGATTCTATAGACAGCTTGGTAGGAATTGGATTCGTTCGGATTTGATCGGAATTTTTTAAGTTTGAACTGTATTTTACATCAAATGAATTCAGTTTAAATCAATGATTGTATTCATTTTTTAAATAAACTTATCAAAAATTTAAGTTCAAGTTTAAGCGGAATTCTAAATTAAATTAATTTTAAATCTAGTTCAAATTTTAATTTATTAATCTTTAATTAATTTTGAATTAAACTTTGTTTAACCATAGATTTAATAAGTATAAATTAATAATGTGTTTAGATAAATTAATATGTATAAATTAATTATTATATTTGATGGATAATATTAAAAAATATTGATATATTATTTTATATATTAAACTAAATTTATTAGGTTGAGGTAAAATTATAATAAAATTAAGATTATTTTGGTAATGTTTTTATAATAAAACTAGACATATATAACATTACTCAATCTTGTTAGTGCAATATTCTGTGCACACATTTTTAATACATAAGTAGGTATATAGATGATATGTTATCACATGATTTATTGTATTTTATTTTTAATTTAAAATTATTCATTCACATAATAACATATTATCTATATATCAAATTATATATTCAAAAGTATGTACACATCATATGGTGGCATATTATTATTTACGCCCAAATTGTACACATAATTTTACTCTTTTTTTAATAATAAAACTATGTATACAATCCATATATATAACTTTACACATAAACAATGACATATCACAATATAATTAGGTATTATTTTATATATAATTTAAACCTAATTAATCATATAATAATATATTATTATTTATATCCAAAATTATACATATAGATTATGCATAAGGTTTTACTATTTCTTTAATACGAATGATAATTATATTTTCAACTTAATAATAAAAAGAATAACAAGGTTTCTAAACTCTTGGATTCCCTACAAAATAAACAAGATAATTTCGTGAATAAATTAATAAAATAATTTTTTATTAGCTAATTCCAGACTAAAAATGTATATTCATTTTTAAATGCGTAAACTAATTATATTATCTTATATTGTCTTTTTGGGTCAACTTAATAATAAAATAAAATATTATTATAATTTTTTAATCTATAAAATAAAAAAAATAATAAAATATAAGATATCATTTAAATTAGTGACAAGGAAAAAAAAGTAGTCTTATGTATATAATTTTATGTACAAAGAATAACATGTCATCATATAATTAACAATAAAACTATGTGTACTCATTTTGGATACACAAATGTATACATATTTATATATGTCATCATGTGATTGGATGATTTTGAATTAAGAATAAAACAATAACCAATCATATGATGACACATATATGTGTATATATTTGTGTACCCAAAATAGGTACACATAGTATTGCTCTATAATTAAATAGTTGAAATTTAAATATAAAATAACACTTAATTACTTGATGGCGAATCATTATTTGTACATAAAATTGGACACTAAAGTTATTTATATAGTTTAATTGAAAAAGAAAGGTCAAAGGATAATTTCTCATCCAAGTTTAATAACAGAACAAATTCATATCCACGAAGTTAAAAAAATCCAAAGTTTCACCTATAGATTAACTTTTGTTAAAATTTTCTACGAAAAACAAAGACAAAATTGTTATTTTATTAATAATATTAAAAAAATATAAAATTTAATATATTTCTCCTCTGAAGTTTTAAAAACTAACAACTTTATCTCTGTTTAAAGTTTTTTAACTTTAGAAACTCACATTTTCCCCTCGGGTTTCATTTTGCCCTTTCTTTTTCTTTGGCGACATCTTTCAATTGACCATATATATGTATGAATCATTAGAAAGTACATATTTGTAGCTGCTTCTAAGAAAAGTAAGTTCAATCTTTGAAATTACAGCATCTTTGTTTTTTTTTTTTTTTTCGGTAATAGTGTTACCAATAATATTAATAAGTCAATAATAATGTTACTAATTTCTGGATTAGTTTAGGTTATTTAGGTTGGCTTCCTGCAACTGGAACACAGCTCCATTTTTTTGGGTTAATCATAACTTAATCCAAATTATTTTTTGTATAAAAAAAATATATCCCTAATCCGAATTTTTTATGTTATGTTTTATCAAATTAATAGATCATGTTAAATTTTGTTATATCTTTAATTTGTTACCCAACAAATTAATTAAAAAACAAAATTGAAATAGAGGGAATTTCTATTTGTATTTTTGTTAGGAATAATAAATTTATATACTCAAATAGTTATCTAAGTTTAATTTTTAATTATTTAATAATATATTATTATTTATCCATTAAAATTATATATATAATTCTATTATAATTCTTTATCAGTGACGATGGTGATTGATAGGACTATGTTGCTTGCCGGGATGGTGGACATGCTCTGGTTAGTTCGTTAGCGCCGCTATCAGGCTGCCGAAAAGTCTGGCAGCGCTGCACTATCAGGGTTGTTGCCAGAAGTGACATTATGTGAGCTTGCGTTGGGGAAAATCTGCCGACATGTGTAGCATGTTGTCTGTCTGCTGCAAATGAAGAATTAGTTTGAAAAGCAAATCATTAGGGAGTTAGTTGTTTATTTTTTGATTGAGTAATATCATGTGTACCTATTTTTTATAAATAATTTATTTATACAGTAATATATTATTATATAATTAGATAATTTTAAAATATGTGTCATCGTATGATAAAGAAACATCTAATTATATGATAATACCTCATCTGTGTACATAAATTATATACCAAAAATGAGTACACATAGTTTTATTGTTTTTTATTATTGTTTTTAGAGAAATTAAATTAAATACATGAAATTAAGGAGTTTTAAGTGAAATTATCTAAAACAATTAGAATTAAATAAAAATACCTTTTTTTATGAAATAACTAGACTATCTTTATATATAAATTAAGAATTTTATATATTTTCATATAGATTTACTGTATAAATTTAAAGAATTTCATGTCTCCCACAGACGAAGTAATTTTTATCGATTTTCATATTTTTTTAATGACCGAAAATGATAAAAAGATTAGTACATCATCCATATTCTTGTTTGAATCAATTTATTATTAAAATTATTGAGATTTGAAAGAGATTTTGAGGTTTGAATTTTTAAGGTTTTGATTTTAAACGATGCATAAAATATTTTGATTCTTGATTGTTTTGGTTGAAATTCTTGAGAGGTTTTGTATTATAGGATGCGTAGATTTGATTTGTGTTAAAATTAGAGGTTAAAATGACGATTTTTGATCGTAAAATTAGGTTAGAACTACTAGTGATGATCCGTGGGAACAGTGGATCCCATAGAACAAATGAAATTTCCCACGGGAGGAACAATCGCCCATGGGGTGGGGGGAAATTTAGTTTTTTTCAAAGTATTAGGGGCTAGGGAGATAAGGGAAAAATCCACGAGGGTTTGTGTGATATTTTATAGAAAACCTTGGGTTGGCAGAAATTGACTTTTTTAAAACTGTAGGACCTGTAAGAGATTAGAAATTGATAAGGGGTCAAAGAAAAATATTGAACCTATGTGAGAGTAGAAATTTTGTAAAGGGTAAATTGATATTTTCCAATCAAACCTCCTCCAGTATACATAGATAAGGTAACATTAATTGATTAATTTGCAATTGTTACTTAAGATAAAATAATGAATTAACAATTATATGTACTTATAATTGGTTCGTACTGCACATGATTGGATCATCTGAAATGGTCCGCTTGTTTGCACCCCATACACAAATCCAATCAAAACGAAGGCGAAATGACGACTCCAGACCATTCCATCCTTTGCTGCAGAGTGTGAGGAATCTTTTCTCGTATAGTACACCAGAGTTGTAGCATCCGACCAACATGAAGTTTACTTCATTGGAGCAAAGTCCAAAGACAGTTTATGGTGGATTGTGGTGAAGCTGCGTAAGTGACTGACCAACGATGTAAGTTATGTGTACTATATAATTTGATTAAAAGTTTTATATATTCATCAATAATTAATAAAATTCAAGGTTTTTAATTTGATGAATAATAAGTCCAAAGTACTTTTATGTATATAATTTTATGTGCAGAGAGTGACGTGTCATCATATAATTGAATAGTTAAAAATTAAATGTAAAACAACATTTAATTACTTGATAATGCATCGTTATTTGTACATAAAATTGGATACCAAAGTTTTTCATATAGTTTAATTGGAAAAGAAAGGTTAAAGGATAATTTCACATCCAAGTTTTAATGACAAAACAAATTCATATCCACAGAGTTTAAAAAACTCAAAGTTTCACCTATAGATTAATTTATGTTAAAATTTTCTATAAAAAACAAAAGTAAAATTGTCATTTTATCAATAATATTGAAAAAATATAAAATTCAATATATTTTTCTCTTGAAGTTTTAAAAACTAACAACGTCATCCATGTCTAAAGTTTTTTAACTTTAGAAACTCACATTTTCCCCTCGGGTTTCATTTTACCCTTTCTTTTTCTTCGGCAACATCTTTCAGTTGACTCCTATATCCTTTTCTCTGTCAGCAACAAAGATTGTGACCTCTCGATCGAAGTGCACAGACCTGCCTCCCTCCTTGACAACCACAAAGATCAACCGATGTGCAAAGAAGATGCACCAATCAAAGATCTCGACTGTCGAGATTCGTCACATAGATCTATGTGATGGATTTGGACAACCACAAAGATGGAGACATGCGATGAAAGGCAAAGGGTGAAAGCATCTCAATATGATGAAGGGGGAGAGAGCATTGTGTCTTAACGCGATCAAGGGGGAGAGAGAGCGTCGCCTACATGGCTGCTATCTTAGATTCATTTTCATCCAATTGCCATCTTCGTTTTTGGTAGAGAAGAAGGCATGGGTCGACCACAAAATGTTGCTAGAGAAAAAGAAAGGGGAGAATGAAACCCAAGGGGGCGGGGGGAATGTGAGTTTTTAGTATTAGAAAATTTTAGATAGATGTGAAGTTGTTAATTTTTAAAATTTTAGAGATAAAATATATTGATTTTTATATTTTTTAATATTATTAAAAAACTGATGATTTTATCTTTATCTCTAATAAATAATTTTAATAAAAATTTATTTACGAGTGAGATTTAAAGTCTTTTAAATTCTCTAAGTACACACTTATTTTAACGTTATAACTTGGGTGAAAAATAGACCATCGCCGGAAAGAAAAAATCAGGTCAACATTTTAAGTTATAATTACGTGACTAGACGACCACTAAAAGATAAGCACGTGTAAAACATCAATATTATTTAATTTTTTTAATTTAAAAATTATTCAAATCATCCCACTTGCAGTTGCAGACTTGCCGTTATTTACATCTCAGTTGCTTCTTAAATATAACCAAAACCCAACAAATTGCAGTCATTGTAGTGTAAACAGAATATTACTATTACCAAAAAGTAATTGAAAAACGAAATTGAAACGAATAATTTCCGTTCGTCTTCTTCTCTTGTGTAAATAATTCCTTTTTGGTTGTGGTGGTAAGGATGACGTTGCTTGCCGGGATGGTAGACACGGTTTGGTCGATTGGTGCCACTATACTTGTTTATTTGGATCCCATCATTTGGGCAAAATCACACAACTTCACCGTTAATTTTATATATAATTACTTGGAAAATTAAATTCCGTTGTACAAGAAAGCAATCATGTTGTGTACGAAAGCGTGACATAAAATAAATAGCGCAAGCAAACAGGAGACAAAGAAAAGCCAGTCATTTTCTTCACATGTTACTTGCTTGACTTAATAAGAAGCATGACTGGCTTTGCCGGTGCTCCCAGCCCTACATGTTCTTTTTAAATTGTCAAACCAGGGAAGATAAGACCCCTACATGTTCAATGTCCACGGAAGAAGATTCTTGAATTGTCAAACCAATCTGTCCCTTTTCACTTTGCCGGTGCTCCCAGCCCACCGTTTTTATTAAGATGTGAAAACGGTGGACATGTCATATATATACACACACACTCTCTTGACATGTGAAGTGTGTGTATATATATATATACACACATGTAATGTGTATATATTTTTAAATATATAATTAAATACATATTTGACATGTCATCATATGATTAAATAATTTTGAATTAAAAACGTATATAAATAATTTTATTGTATATTTATTGAGGTGGGGTTTAATTTGAAACAAACAAAAAAGAGTTGTCTCATAGTAGGTAAAAAGATAATCAGATGAAAATATTTTTATATAATTTCATTTAATGACACATTAGTGTAGACCAAGTGATTGTTTTCATACTTGAAACAAATTGGTCAATCAAACTAGTTCGATCAAGTCCCAATGGTCGTAGATAAATCTATTATACTGATGTCAATATGATATAACTAATTAACCGATTATTGAAGATGAAAAGACTTAAACTTGGGTTTTCTTGTATGTGATTGACACAAGTATTGCTCAATTGGCAATATTTGTGGTTAAACGTTGTCTGGTAAATATATTTAATACATGTAACATTTTAATTATATCATATTGATGTCATAGGTTCGATTGATTGCTCAGACTAGTCGATTTGCATATTAACCTTTTGATTGGGTCAAATAAAGGTGTTCAAAATCAATTAACTAACCCAATTTTCAGTTTAAAAATATCATAAACTGAAACCAAACTAATTTATATAATAACCGATTTTGAAACAAAAGAAAATATTGATTAGCTGAACCAAATTTTTGGTTAAGTGGCTTTGAACAAGATTTCAAAGGGTCACACCACTTTATCAATTTTTGTTCAATTGTTTTGAAAATTGGTTCAATACTTTCTTATTTTTTTTTCAATAATTTAAAAATCAATTTGGTTTGATTAATCGATTTTCAAAGATAATAAACTAGTAACTTAATTAAAAAATCAATTTTATAAACCAATATTTGAATTGGTATTTTCAATATCCTATTTTTGGTTTGATTTTTTATTTGAATATTGATTTAATTTGGTTATTGAATAATTTTAAACATCTCTAAGGGCAACCTCGAATCCAGATCTAAAAACATAGGACCAAATATAACTCCAAAATTATAGTTTCATTAGTTTGAATTGATTAATACTTGATGTCCACTGCATATAAATTTGAATAACTCATAAAATTATATCTATTTGAGTATGTTTAGTCTCCTTTATCTAATTTAAATTATTGAATTATTGTATTAAATAACCAATTATTACATAATTAATTAGCTTTGCATTTTAGATTATTTAAACTATAATTTAAAAATTAATACAATAAGCTTTTTCTAAATTATTGAATAATGGATTTACAATGTAATCCAAAAACCAGAGTATTATATATATTAAAAATATTTTAATATAAATAATCAATTTTATAAATTATTTGTTAAATATTCATAATTGAATTGTGTTTATTCATAAATATAATAATTACAAACTAATTATTCCTATATTTATAATCTATAATCATAACATAGTATTATAAAATCATAATTGTGTTAGTGAAATGTGAATTTTGGATATTGTCATTAAATCTAATCATAAGTTGTGTGAAAATGAGTATCCTAAATGTGTGGATGGAAATGCGAATTTGATATTATTTGGATTAGATCAATTGGTCAAATCAGTTAGATTATTAACCATAAGTAAAAACAATATTGATTTACTTGAAAACTATTTTTGAAGTTAGATTAAAGTAAACAGTTGAACTACGTTAAAATTTGGTTTAACTAAGTAAGAAAAAATCATCTTTTAAAATTTTCATTATTGAGAATTAACTCAAATCGTAATCTCTCGTGAATATTATTTTTAGGTCAAAAGACTTATTTCTACCCAAGGTTTAATGAATCACTAATCTCTCACCTATTAAGTTTTAAAAACCTAAATATCAGCTCATCAGTTGTTAAATTTATTAAAATAATTTACTTATACAAGTAAATTGTCATTTAATTAATAATATTAAAAAATATAACAATTTATATCATTTTCTCTTTTAATTTAGAAAATAAACCATTTTTCTCAAGATTAAATTTTGATAAGTTATATTTTCCCTTTTAGGGTTTCTTTCTTTTCTTCCCTTTTATGGCATCGTCTTCAGCTAACTTATCTCTCCCTCTCGAGCTCTCTTGTAGACCTTACAATTTTTAATACGACCCATTAATTCAACATGATACGACACGAAAAATATCATGTTAGAGTTGAGTTTTTTAACATAAAATTTATTTCGGGTCAACTTGATACAATTTGAAATTAAATCAGATAGTGTTAAAGTTTATATGAAAGTAACCTGATACGATCCAAATCGATATGAATGTTTTAGAGAAATATTACTTTAATAAATTGCATATAGTTATATTTTTATATAATTATAATTACTCATATGATTATTTATTTTTATTAAATATTTTATTTTTAAGTAGCAAGAATTTAATTTAGTTAGTCTAATTATAGATGTGTTTTTTAAAAGTCTTACTCATATTATAATTATATGTTTTATCTTTCTTGCAAAAATTTGAAATCTTTACATATTGCATATAATCGTATTTTTGTTTAATTATGATTACTTATATTATTTTTTATTTTTATTTAAATATTTTATTTTATTATTAAGTAGAAAAAATTTGATTTGGATAGTTAGATTATTGAGTGTTTTAAAAGTTGAAATACGTAAATTTTTAAAGCATTTGTCAATAAAATAAAATATTATATTATGTGTTTTATTAATAATATATTGAAGTAATTTGGTGAAAAAATTAAAACAATAAAAATACTTTAGAGAGTGAAAATAATAGATAATTTTGGGTCAAATTAGGTTGCATCGAGTTAATTCGAATAATATCGAATTGAGTTAAAGTTAAAAAATTTTGACACGATTTTAATTTAAATCGGGTTAAAGTTAAAGTTTTTTACACGAAATCCAAACTGACATAATACAAAAATGATTCGATAAGACAAATTGTCAGGTCTACTCTCTCATCTCTCTTCTTAATTTGTTTCGTCAGAGATGAAGATGATAAGTCTTCATCTTTGTCTCTTATTTTTGTTTCAAATGAAAATGGTCAGAGAGAGAGATGATGCAGAGTGAAGGGGAAAGAGAAACTGATTGGAGATAATGTTGAAAAAAGGAAAAAAAAAAAAAACATTAGAGGGAAAATGCAATTTTTTTAAACTTAATATTAAGAGAAAATTATTAATTTTTTAAAAAAATTATATAAATTTTTTTATTTTTTAATATTATTAATTAAACAATAATTTTATCCTATAATTAATTAATTCTATTAAATTTAATAGCTATTTCAGTCTTATTTTTAAATATCCCTACAATTAGTCAAATAGATGTCTTATCAGATTTTTACCGTGGGTTAGACTGACCAATCAATCCTATCAAGGGTTCGAAAATATTGATCTCAATTCTTGGACAATGTCAGATCAGAACATACAAAAATGTCGATAACAAAATTCATATTAAACAAGAACAAACTCCTGCAAAGGTAATAAACTTATTAGTAACACATGCATAAGACTGAAACTTCACATCGTTAAAGGGACGTTTTCTGTATTTAGCCAAAATTAAAAAAATATATATATATCTTTTCTGTAATTGGTAAAAAACAATACGAAATTACTTTAAAATCTTCTGTTTTGTGCATTCCATGTGAAAGATTATAAGGGTATTTTATGAAATTCACATTTGCCACCTGCATCATGTGTCTCTTATCATCTGATTCAGACACAGAATACAAGTATGGCTTTTCTTTCTCTCTTCTTCACAGATTGCAGTATCAGTTACAAGAAAGGTATAATCTTTTTCTCTCTTTGGGTTCATTTGTTTTTTGTGTTTCATTCTTCATTTTTGTAGTGGGAATATCTTAATGTAAAGTGGAAGCCAGAGAGGCTGATTCAATTGTTAAGTATCAAAATACCTTCTCAATTTCCTGATTCTATCTCCTGCTAATTAGTTTATTGATTGGACGTTTCAGCTGTATTGGTAGATAGTTGCTATGCATATATCGCTTTGCTTCGCCTGTATAATGTTTATTATCTCTAACTAAATCATAAGGTTGAAACAGAAACATTTCACTATTTCAAAACCTGGGCACAGAAGGTTAGCTAGTTTTCCTCATTCTTTAGTTTTATTTGCAGAATCTTATTTCACTTCTAGTTGAAAATTTTCTCTGCTTTCAAGTTGGTTGGATTTTTTTTTATCACTTTTAATTCATGTCTTACTGAGTTATTTTTTTGAAGGAACTGAGAAGGAATCGAAAATGGACCATGAAACTGTTTTTGTTTGTTCGTCTGATTCTAAGCATGTGTCAGAGTGATAATAGGTCCAAGGATCTAATTTTTTGAATGTTATGTTGTGTTGCGCATTTGTTCCACTAATTACTCTATTTCTTTTTTTCATTATAGGCGTTTTTTCATGATTGTGCTTATACTTAAGTGATTGATTTTCCCCTTCTTAAACTCTTAGATCACTGTATCAGTAGTTGGGTGTTATTATAAAATGGGTACAAGGATGCTGTTCTGAGTCATGGTTCTTTTGTATTGATAATGCAACACCTTAGACAAATCCCATTTCGGCAAAAAACGAGAGAAATAATGGGTATATATGTACATTTCATATCGTTTGAAGATATTAAGAGAACACTAGTTAAATAGTATGTGAGTTCATAATCATCATAATAATGTTTTTATGGATAACATAATCATCATAGGAATTCAAACTTGTAGTTGCTTCATTTCTATGGTAATTGTGAGTTTTTATGGAGGTTACATTGATGTTTATGCCATTTACGTGCTGATTTAAAGAGGAATTTACTGTGGAATATTGTAAAAGAATTACCAATGAAACAATAAATTTCTTGCCATTTTTGTGACTTTGGAAGCTTATTTAGTATTTAATGTGATTGAGTGATTTAGTAATTTTTAAGAATGGAGGGTACAATCCGATGCTCTGCCAACTACGTTCCTCTGACTCCAATAAGCTTCTTGGAGCGCTCAGCTATCGTTTACAGAGACAGACTCTCTGTTGTCTATAAAGATGTTAAGTACACATGGAAAGAGACTCATCAAAGGTGTATCAAGCTTGCTTCTTCACTTGCTGAATTGGGAATCGATCGTGGAGATGTTGTAAGTCTTAGGTTTTCACCCATATTTTGTTTCTTGCTTTTGATTGTTGTTTTTTAATTCTTGGTTGTAATGGTTTTTCACTGAAATTTTCATGCTGTGAATTAGAAAGTTGATGCAATACATGTTATTCAATTTGACAATTGATGAAGATTGCTGATTAATATCTTACTTTTTTGGCTGCTATCTTGTTTATTCCTTGTTCAGGTTTTATTTATCTTTATTCTTTTCCTTTTCCCATTTGAGTAGATTGCTGTATTGGCCCCCAACATTCCGGCAATGTATGAGCTACATTTTGGTGTTCCAATGGCTGGAGCGGTTCTCTGTACACTCAATATCCGTCATGATTCAGCTATGGTGGCAGTGTTACTGAAGCATTCAGAAGCCAAAATACTTATTGTAGATTATCAGTTATTGGCTATTGCTCGAGGAGCAGTTGAAATTCTAGCAAAGACTACAACCAAGCTGCCCCTCCTAGTCATAATCCCAGAGTGGGGCACAGTTAGGAAACCCTTTCCTACTCATCAAAACTTGGAATATGAGAGTCTTTTGGAAAAGGGAAAACTGGATTTCGAAGTTAGACGACCAAAAGATGAATGGGATCCTATTTCCCTGAACTACACTTCTGGCACCACTTCAAGCCCAAAAGGTGTCATTTATAGCCATAGAGGAGCATATCTCAATTCTCTGGCTGCGGCTCTACTCAATGAGATGAACTCCATGCCTACATATCTCTGGTGTGTGCCAATGTTTCATTGCAACGGGTGGTGCCTCACATGGGCTGTGGCTGCTCAGGGCGGAACAAATGTCTGCCTAAGGAGTGTCACTGCAAAGGGAGTATTTGATAGTGTTGCCCGGTACAAGGTAACCCACTTAGGTGGTGCTCCCACAGTTCTTAACATGATAGTCAATGCACCAGCTAGTGAAAGAAGGCCTCTCCCTGGGAAGGTAGTAGTGATAACAGGAGGTGCCCCTCCTCCTCCTCAAATACTATTCAGTATGGAAGAGCTTGGTTTTGTGGTGAAACACACGTATGGTTTGACAGAAACCTACGGTCCTGCAACAGTTTGTACCTGGAAACCTGAATGGGATTCATTGCCTCGAGATGCACAGGCCAAGATTATGGCCCGTCAAGGGTTGCATCATCTTGGAATGGAAGAAGTGGATATCAAAGATCCTGTAACCATGAAGAGTGTGCCACCAGATGCTAATACGATGGGTGAAGTAATGTTTAGAGGCAACACTGTGATGAATGGTTATTTGAAAAATTCTGAAGCAACAAAGGATGCTTTCAAAGGTGGATGGTATCGAAGTGGAGACTTGGGGGTGAAACATCCTGACGGTTATATCGAATTAAAAGACAGATCAAAAGACATTATTATTTCCGGGGGAGAAAATATAAGCACAATTGAGCTGGAATCTGTGCTTTTCAGTCATCCATTGGTGCTTGAAGCAGCTGTGGTAGGACGACCAGATCACCACTGGGGGGAGACGCCTTGTGCTTTTGTGAAGTTAAAGGATGGCTGTCATGCTAACTCTGAGGAAATTATAAAGTATTGCCGGAATCGTTTACCTCATTTTATGGCTCCTCGTACTGTTGTTTTCCAAGATCTTCCAAAGACTTCCACAGGAAAAACACAAAAATTTGTTCTGAGGGAGAAGGCCAAGGCCATGGGGAGCATATCAAAACAGAGAAGCAGCAATCTGTAAATCAACTTTGATGGTGTTGTGTCTAAAATAATTGCATGGCTAGGCGAAACTATGAATTGTATCATCGTGCTGTGAATAAAAATTGTCTGTTATCATCTCATGAAATGTTTTATAGCTTTACAATTCCCAGCAAACTTATCATCCTATAGAGGTACCAATGCCTATTAATGATAAGAATTTTAGGGGAATTATACTTCAGAAGGGTTAAGATTGGAGAGCAGAAGGTCATCCTTTTTGATGTGGTTCTGATACTGAGTGATACAAACCATTGGAGAATCATGTTCTAAAAGCTAACTGATGACATTGGACCATATAAAGTCATATAAATCTTATACTAAAAGTGTATACTTTATTATGTACAATTCAAATTTCATATATTACACTTAGTATTTTAACAATTAATCACATTGGTGTTAGAAAACAACAATGGGTATTGGCTGTTGTTTATCACTATAAGATCACTCTCTCAAATAAAAAATAGGAATATGAAGTTTTACAAAGTATTTAGTGATAGACTTGATTTTGGAGAATCGCTTAGGGAGGATATTTTCTTCTTTATTGCTTAGTTTCAGTAAATTGATTGGGCACATGATTTCAAAGCTGAAAATTACTATGTTATAGATTGAACTTGAAAGTGATACGGCCTAAAAATCAAATGAATAAAGCTTTTACTAATTACAAGAACGAAATAATTATCAACATCTATTTGGATTTTTGATGCCTACTTTCACTTGAGATAGCTGAAAAATGGTTTCTCTAGAATAGATATGCAGCATTGGCAATGGAAGACCGGCTTATTTGACTCATCATTTGGCCCCATAGAGTATTCATACCAACTGACGTGACAATCATATGACCATCGCCGTCAGCGACTTTGGTGCCAGAGAACAAGAATGGATTCTGACTGCTGTTTATCTCCACATGATCACTCTCCCCTGTTATGCTTGATTCATCTACTTGTAAGGAATGGCCATTCAGGAACAACCCATCAGCAGGAACTTGATCACCAATTTTTAAACAAACATCTCCAACAACTATTTCAAAAATTGAAATTTGTTGCCGTCGACCTTTCCTGATGACTTCTATTTGGATATCGTTGCTCACTTTAGATAGCTTGTCAAATTGCCTGGTTTGCCTGTAATTACTCACAGCTAAAGCCCCAGTGACAAGAAAGACAGCCACAAAAATGCTTCCGCCGTCATACCAACCTTCTTTGAGGCCATGCTCTTTTATGCCAAAAGCAAGAGAAAGATCTGCACAGCCTGAAAGAATTAATATAGTAATATCTTTGAATGCTCCCACCATAAAATGAAAGGAGCTTTTTGATGGCAGTTTCTTGTAAGTGTTTAAACCAAACGTCTCACGCCTTCGAGCAATATCTTCTTCATTTCCGCTGCATATCTCTCCAGCAATATCTGTTTTAAGAGCAGAAGCTACGCCACGAACCCCATCAAACTCATTAAGTCTTCCGGGATCAATCTTAAAGTATTGATCATTATTATCAAGAGGAACATCGAAAATACTCAAAACAGTATATGAAGAGGATCGGGGGACTTTTTACTAGTATTTTTTGTGGTTGTTTCGCGCAGAGTGAGAAGAGCTCTGGAGCAGCAAATTTTGGCAAAAGCTGGGTGCCATTTTTTGCTGAGTGGAGCATCAAGTAAAAGCTCAGTGCAAGCGAAGTTTGCATGGAGAATGGTAGAGACTGACATGGTGTTTTAACAAGAAGCAAGAAGGGATCTAAACGCATATTTTATGTATTTTCCGTATTAAACGCATGTTTTTATCTTTTTTTATATTTGTTTTTTTATACGAATTTTTGAAGAAATTCGTATGTGCGCTTGAACTTAGCTTGGACTGAACTTATAAGTCAGCCATCAACTTAGCTTGGACTGAGCTGAGTCATGGCTTGTACGAGCCAGCTTAATTTGTTAAAATGGCAAAGCGGTCTATGTGCGCTTAGAAGACTCTGCAGTCTCAGCTTTTGGCCAAATAAGAAAATCTCATTTTTCTTCTTGTTTCGTCACTCTCTCTCCACCTTTTTCTTTCCCCCTCCAATCATCTTTTCTTGTACTCTCTGCATCTTTCTTTCAAGCAAACACATCTTTACAAATCGCAAAACCATTTTCACATAGCATTAGTTCGCTCTTCATTCTCCTTTGCAGTACTTTTCTCTCTGAGCATCCATCCTAAAACTTAAATCATCTCTCTCCTTTGGACTTTTCTTCTCACTGTCTCTCTAGTTCGCCAATAAAGAGTTAACCTCAGTTGATCACAACTCCGCTTTGTGTTGCTGTCATCGTATCGGTGCACCGTATTTCATCTTTAGCAATTTTTTTTTTTAAAGTCTTTTGTGTGTTAAATATTTGGCTAAATATTTAGATATCTAGATTGCAGTTTCAATTCTAAATAATCATGTTTCTCATGGCAGAACTAAATATTTTAAGGGAAATTTTAAAAACTAGGCAAAATTAAAGGGGTCTAAGCGAAATTGCCCAAAAAATTCAGGTTTAAGCAAAAATGCCCATGTTTTGTGAAATGACGAAACTGCCCCCACATATAAACACAGCAAATTTTCACTGTGCAATTCAAAGAAAATTCGAATTTTTTCCACATCCCACGGCGAACGTCATTTCCGCCGATTTTCTTGCTTTCCGGCAACCGAAAATGGAAAATAATGTTATCACATCTCCCGTAATCTTATTTGGATCAAGTTATTGCTCATATTATTGAGATTTGATTGAGATTTTTGGGTTTGAAATTTTAGGGTTTACGGTTTGAATAATGCTTAAAATGTTTCAATTTTTGGTTGTTTTTGTTGAATTGATTGAGGGGTTTTATGTTATACAATGTGTAGATTTGATTTATGAAAAAATCGGAGGTTGAAACGACCAAAAATTGGCCGAAATTTGCTGCCGAATGGATCGGCAGTCTGCCGTGGGAACGGAGTTTCCCACGGCAGTTGAATGGACAATGGGTTTGGGGGGGGGGGGGGGGGTAAACTGGCTTTTTTAACACATTGGGGTGTCGGGAAATTCTTAGCCCACGTCGGGTTTTTTTGAAATTTCGCAGGTTGTCGTGGGAAAAGCCAAATTATGAAACTACCCCCTTTATAAACACACCAAAATTTCACGAAAATCCCACGGCAAGTTCTGTTTTTACTGTGCATTTCCACGAAAATTCCACAAGTTTTCCTCCTCCCACGTCAATCCCACGGCAAAGGTCATTTCCGTCGATTTTGAAGCTTTCCGGCAACCGTAAATGGCAAAGAAGGTTAGTATATCTCCCGTAATCTTGTTTGGATCAATTTATTGCTGATATAATTGAGATTTGATTGAGAATTTTGGGTTTGAAAGTTTAGGGTTTACACTTTGAATATTGGTTAAAATGTTTGGATTTTTGGTTGTTTTTGTTGAATTGATTGAGGGGTTTTATGTAATATAATGTGTAGAGTTGATTTATGTAAAAATCGGAGGTCGAAACGACAAAAAATGAAGCGAAATTGGCTGCCGAATGGATCGGCAGTCTGCCATGGGAACGGAATTTCCCACAGCAGGACGAATTTTCCCACGGCAGCGTCCTTTGCAAGTCTAGTTAGGGGGTAAAGTGGGTTTTTTAAAACCTTGGGGAGCTGGAAGACTCATTACAAAAGAGGGGGTTTTATGGATATTGTTCTGTTTCCAGGCACCCACATTAATTGCATGCCAGTTTCCTGAAAAAACAAATACTTTTTGACTTTTTCTTTTTTTCTCTTTTTCAGCAGCTCAACTTTTAAGCACAAATACTGTTCCGTTTTTCAAATTTTACCAATTTAGGATATATCGATTCGTATTTTCAAGATTTTCGAACTATTTTTCGATTATCGTGCCTTTTATGTATTTCAACGTATAGAATTCACTTTTCATTTCTGTTTTTTCGAATTTCACTATTTCAGGGTATATCGAATCGTATTTTCACGATATCCAAACGATTTTCTGATTATCATCACTTTAAGGTATTTCAACGTATAGAATTCGAATTTCAGTTCCGTTTTTTCTAATTTCACCATTTTATGATATATCGATTCGTATTTTGATGATTTCCGAATGATTTTTCGAGTATGGTCACTTTAAGGTATTTTAACGTATAGAATTCGAATTTCAGTTCCGTTTTTCCGAATTTCACCATCTTAGGATATATGAATTCGTACTTTCATGAGTTCCGAACGATTTTTTGATTATCGTAACTTTACGGTATTTCAACGTATAGAATTCGAATTTCAACTCCATTTTTTCGAATTTCACCATTTCAGGATATATCGAATCATATTTTCATGATCTCCGAACGATTTTTCAATTATTGTCACTTTAAGGTATTTCAGCGTATAGAATTCGAATTTCAGTTAAGTTTTTTCGAATTTCACCATTTTAGGATATATCGATTCGTATTTTGACGATTTCCGAATGATTTTTCGAGTATGGTCACTTTAAGGTGTTTCAACGTATAGAATTTGATTTCCAGTTCTGTTTTTCAAATTTTACCAATTTAGGATATATCGATTCGTATTTTCAAGATTTTCGAACCATTTTTCGATTATCGTGCCTTTTATGTATTTCAACGTATAGAATTCGCTTTTCATTTTCGTTTTTTCGAATTTCACTATTTCAGGGTATATCGAATCGTATTTTCACGATATCCAAACGATTTTCTGATTATCATCACTTTAAGGTATTTCAACGTATAGAATTCGAATTTCAGTTCCGTTTTTTCTAATTTCACCATTTTATGATATATCGATTCGTATTTTGACGATTTCTGAATGATTTTTCGAGTATGGTCACTTTAAGGTATTTCAACGTATAGAATTCAAATTTTAGTTATGTTTTTCCAAATTTCACCATCTTAGGATATATGAATTCGTACTTTCATGAGTTCCGAACGATTTTTCGATTATCGTAACTTTACGGTATTTCAACGTATAGAATTCGAATTTCAACTCCATTTTTTCGAATTTCACCATTTCAGGATATATCGAATCATATTTTCATGATCTCCGAACGATTTTTCAATTATTGTCACTTTAAGGTATTTCAGCGTATAGAATTCGAATTTCAGTTAAGTTTTTTCAAATTTCACCATTTTAGGATATATCGATTCGTATTTTCAAGATTTTCGAACCATTTTTCGGTTATCGTCACTTTAAGGTATTTCAACGTATAGAATTCGAATTTCAGTTTTGTTTTTTCGAATTGAACCATTTTACAATATATCGATTCGTATTTTCAATATTTCCGAACCGTTTTTTCTAATTTCACCATTTTACAATATATCGATTCGTATTTTCAATATTTCCGAACTATTTTCTGATTATCGTCACATTCAGGTATTTCAACGTATAGAATTCGAATTTTAGTTTCGTTTTTTTGAATTTAACCATTTTAGGATATATCAATTCGTATTTTCAATATTCCCGAACCATTTTTCGATTATCATTACTTTCAGGTATTTCAAGGTATAGAATTTGAATTTCAGTTTCTTTTTTTTCGAATTTAACCATTTTAGGATATATCGATTTGTATTTTCAATATTTCCGAACCATTTTCCGATTATCATTACTTTCAGGTATTTCAACGTATAGAATTCGAATTTCAGTTCCGTTTTTTTGAATTTAACCATTTTAAGATATATTGATTAGTATTTTCAAAATTTTCGAACAATTTTCTGATTATCGTCACTTCAAGGTATTTCAACCTACACAATTTGAATTTCAGTTTCGTTTTTTCTATTTTTCGTCATTTCATGATAACTTTTTAGATTGTTAACATTCTACGGCAGTTGAACGTATAGAACTCGAATTTCAGTTCTTATTTGTTAAGTTTTGTCATTTCCTTTTTAATTATTTGGTATTTCTCATCTTTTTATGTTTTTTTCACTAATACATTTGTTTACATATTTATTTTTATGAATGTCTAACAAATTTTATGTGATTGTTACAGGATATTTCTCGCAAAAGAAGACGGGTTGACACAGAGCTGCGCATTCCCGACGAGTCCAGACACTTCCGGGCAGATGCGATATCTCGTGCACAGCGTACTGCATTATCCCAAATTTCTTCTACATTGACCCCTCGACAGATGCGACTATTTGAGAGGACATGTTTCGGGTCCTTCCTTCGTTTACCCGAAACCAAATTCTGCGGGATATTGGTTCATGCATTTTTTCTCCGACAGTTACATCCACCCTTTGCTAGAGACGAGTTTTGGTTTAGGGTTAGCGGGGTTGATGTGAGGTTTAGCCCGTTCGAGTTTGCGTTGGTGACAGGACTTTCGTTTAGCCGTCAGACCTATGTTTCTTCATATATTCCTCGCTCCTCCAGACATAGGATCAGATCTACGTACTTTTGCGGTTGTCTGAAGGTGCAGTATCACGACATCGAGCGTGTTTTCTTGTCGAGGCCATGGGGGGATGACGATATTGATGTATATATTTAGCGTTATTCCTATGTTTAGATGTATATATTTATTGTATGTGCATATGTGTATGATATACTTTATTTGTGGTTATATATGAATGTGTATCGTATTTGATTTCATTTTTTTGAATAATCTTATCATGAAAAAACAATAAAAACGTATGATTACTCAAACATTTACACAATTGAAACAATTAGAGAAAATAAAGTAATACTGAAATAAAGTAACACTAAATTTATTACATCAAATGACAATACAATTACGCATTTAAAACAATAATAAAAATACATCGATTACATACCGAATCCACCAAATCCAACAATCCTTCGGAAATTTGAAAAATACAAGTCCATATCTCGTAAAACAATGAAATTCAAAAAAATGAAATTGAAATTCGAATTGTAAAAGTTGAAAAACCCTAGAATGGCAACAATCAAAAAATCCTTCAGAAATCTGAAAAATACGAGTCGATATCTCATAAAACGGTGAAATCCAAAAAAACAGAACTGAAATTCAAATTCTAAAAGTTGAAAAACCCTAGAATGGCAACAAACGGAAAATCCTTCAGAAATCTAAAAAATACGAGTCGATATCTCGTCAAACGGTGAAATTTGAAAAAACTGAATTAAAATTCGAATTGTAAAAGTTGAAAAACCCTAGCATGGCAACAATCAAAAAATCCTTCAGAAATCTGAAAAATACGAGTCGATATCTCGTAAAACGGTGAAATCCAAAAAAACGAAACTGAAATTCAAATTCTAAAAGTTGAAAAACCCTAGAATGGCAACAAACAGAAAATCCTTCAGAAATCTGAAAAATACGAGTCGATATCTCGTCAAACGGTGAAATTCGAAAAAACTGAATTAAAATTCGAATTGTAAACGTTGAAAAACCCTAGAATGGCAACAATCGAAAAATCCTTCAGAAATCTGAAAAATACGAGTTGATATCTCGTAAAATGGTGAAATCCGAAAAAACGGAACTGAAATTCAAATTCTAAAAGTTGAAAAACCCTAAAATGGCAACAAACGGAAAATCCTTCAGAAATCTGAAAAATATGAGTCGATATCTCGTCAAACGATGAAATTCGAAAAAACTGAACTAAAATTTGAATTCTAAAAGTTGAAAAACCTTAGAATGACAACAATCGAAAAATTCTTCATAAATCTGAAAAATACAAGTCCATATCTCGTAAAACGATGAAATTCAAAAAAATGAAAATGAAATTCGAATTGTAAAAGTTGAAAAACCCTATAATGGCAACAAACAGAAAATCCTTCAAAAATCTGAAAAATACGAGTCGATATCTCGTCAAACGGTGAAATTCGAAAAAACTGAATTAAAATTCGAATTGTAAAAGTTGAAAAACCCTAGAATGACAATAATCAAAAAATCGTTCAGAAATCTGAAAAATACGAGTCGATATCTCGTAAAACGGTGAAATCCAAAAAAACAGAACTGAAATTCAAATTCTAAAAGTTGAAAAACCCTAGAATGGCAACAAACGAAAAATCCTTCAAAAATCTGAAAAATACGAGTCGATATCTCGTCAAACGGTGAAATTCGAAAAAACTGAATTAAAATTCGAATTGTAAAAGTTGAAAAACCCTAGAATGGCAACAATCGAAAAATCCTTCAGAAATCTGAAAAATATGAGTCTATATCTCGTAAAACGGTGAAATCCGAAAAAACGGAATTGAAATTCAAATTCTAAAAGTTGAAAAACCCTAGAATGGCAACAAACGGAAAATCCTTCAGAAATCTGAAAAATATGAGTCGATATCTCGTCAAACGGTGAAATTCGAAAAAACTGAACTAAAATTCGAATTCTAAAAGTTGAAAAACCTTAGAATGACAACAATCGAAAAATTCTTCAGAAATCTGAAAAATACAGGTCGATATCTCGTAAAACGGTGAAATCAGAAAAAACGGAACTGAAATTCAAATTCTAAAAGTTGAAAAACCCTATAATGGCAACAAACAGAAAATCCTTCGAAAATCTGAAAAATACGAGTCGATATCCCGTCAAACGGTGAAATTCGAAAAAACTGAACTAAAATTTGAATTCTAAAAGTTGAAAAACCCTAGAATGGTAGCAATCGAAAAATCCTTCAGAAATCTGAAAAATACGAGTCGATATCTCGTAAAACGGTGAAATCCGAAAAAACGAAACTGAAATTCGAATTCTAAAAATTGAAAAACCCTAGAATGGCAATAACGAAAAATCCTTCGGAAATCTGAAAAATACGAGTCGATATCTCGTAAAACGATGAAATCCGAGAAAACGGAACTGAAATTCGAATTCTAAAAGTTGAAAAACCTTAGAATGGCAACAATCGAAAAATCCTTCAGAAATCTGAAAAATACGAGTCGATATCTCGTAAAACGGTGAAATCCGAAAAAACAAAACTGAAATTCGAATTCTAAAAGTTGAAAAACCCTAGAATGGCAACAAACGAAAAATCCTTCGGAAATCTGAAAAATACGAGTCGGTATCTCGTAAAACGATGAAATCCGAAAAAACGGAACTGAAATTCGAATTGTAAAAGTTGAAAACCCTAGAATGGCAACAAACGGAAAATCCTTCAGAAATCTGAAAAATACGAATCGATATATCGTAAAATGGTGAAATTCGAAAAAACGGAACTGAAATTCGAATTCTAAAATTTGAAAAATGAAAATGCCTTTACAATGTAAAATATCCAAAAACCCCTCATATTTATCTAAAATTATTTTAACCCCCATAATGAGTGAGAGGAGTTATATAAATGAAGGGAAAGGTAATTTTGATATTTTAGAAAAAGTTTGAAATAAATAAATAAATATCAAAATGTCTTTATAATGTAAAATATCCAAAAACCTCTCATATTTATCTAAAATTACATTAAAACCCCATAGTAAGTGGGCGAGTTATATAAATATGAGGGGAAGGGTAGTTTTGGTATTAAAAAAAGTCATAGGCATTTTTTTTTTTGAAACAGTGATTTTGGGCATTTTGGCTTGAAAATAGTGATTTTGGGTATTTTTGCTTAATAGGAGGGCATTTTGGCCATTTTTTAAAATTTCCCATATTTTAACATCAAGCTATGTTTCTCAAGTAATCCTTGTATTTCTTAAAGTTTCTTTTGCTATAAACTTCTTTTTTTTTCTTTTTTTGTTTTCTGAACTGTTTTGGTGCAGAAGCTACAATACGCTCCACGGCATTGACAACGTTGTCAGCCTTTGGTTTGCTTCCATTGTTTTCTCGGTTTCCATTCTTGTCTGCTGTAGTTCCAACGAAATAGCGAGTCAACAAGACTAAAAGAACCAAGAAAGCAACTGTCATTCCAACCTTGTCTTTTGCTGAAGTTAGCTTACTGAGCCTTGCTTGCAAGGGTGTTTGTTGCCCATTGTCCCGGCTTATTGCACCCATCATTTCGCCCCATCGGGTATTCATACCAACTGACGTGACAATCATACGACCATAACCATCAACGACTTTAGTGCCAGAGAACAAAAATGGATTCTGGCTGCTGTTTATCTCCACATGATCGCTCTCCCCTGTCATGCTCGATTCATCTACTTGTAATGAATGGCCATTCAGAAACAATCCATCAGCAGGAACTTGATCACCAATTTTTAAGCAAACAACATCCCCAACAACTACATCGAAAATTGAAATCTTTTGCCGCCAACCTTTCCTGATGACTTCGACTTGGATATTGTTGCTCACTTTAGATAGCTTGTCAAATTGTCTGCTTTGACAGTAATTACTCACAGCTGAAACAGCGATGAAAAGAAATACAGCCACAAAAATGCTTCCACGGTCGTAACGATCCCCTTTGAGGCTAGAAAGAATCAATATAGTGACATTTTTTAATGCATCCACCAAAAAATGAAAGAAGCTCTTTGATGGGGGTTTCATGTAAGTGTTTGAACCAAACTTCTCACGTTGTTGAGCAATATCTTCGTCATTGTTGCTGCATATCCCTCCATCAATATCTGTTTTCAGAGCAGAAGCTACGCCATGAACCCCATCAAACTCATGAAGTCTGTCTAGATTTTTCTCTTTCACAAGCTCTGTAAGGCTTCTGGGATCAATATTGGTTGTTGTTTTGTGCAGAGAGAGAAGAGCTCTGCAGCAGTATATTTTGGTAAAAGCTGAGTGCCATTTTCTGCCGAGAGGATCATAAAGTACGTTTGCTTGCTGAAAGGCAGAGACGGACATGGTGTTTTAACAACAGCAAACAGGGATTGAAAAAGTATTGTGCAATGACAAGATTTTAAGGAAAGCTTGCTGGGATCAGATGTGACAATATTGCAGTTCCCATGGTTACGCTTGTGTCCGTATATATAGTTATACATGTAGAGAGAGAGTGAGAGAGAGAACCGTGTGGGACCTACTATGAAATGACAAGACAATAAGAAATGCTTGCTGTGATGAGGTAATTGATGTGGCTGCTGGGATTGCGGGGATGGTACACGCATAGTGGTTGGTTGCCGCTAGACACGGCAATTAGATCGAATCGAATAAAAATTTAATTTAAAGTACAAAAAAACTTGGGTACGATAAAGTCTTACTCAATATTGTAGAGTATCAGACCAAACCTATAGACCAATGTGACCGGGTCTTGAACCTTTATATTATACCTATTGGCTGACTTGACCTGGCTCTCGATGCTGTTTATAAAAAAATAAAAATAAAAAATTTTTTCCTTGCTTCTGCCGCATGGCAGCAGAAGGCGCAGAAGCAGAATCTGCCTTGCGGCAGAAGGCAGAAGGGAAGCAGATCTGCTTCTCCCAGCAACTGCTTAATTTTTTTTAAATTTTTTTAATTAATTTATTTTTTTCCTATAAAATCCTACTAAATTTTTCTTTTTCATTTTCAATTACAATTATAAATTTCTCAAACTTGTAATCTCTCAATCTTTCAAACTCTTAATCTCAATTATTTTATTATATTTTTAATCTCATTTTATTTTAATTTTATCATTTTAAAATATTATAAATAGATCCAATGTCAAATAAATTCGTTAACGGTAGTTGCTTCCCTTCCTGAGGATCCTTCAAGGGTTCAAGCTAGAGAAGAAAACCCTAAAATTTGATTCTAATTTCTTATAAAGTGTTACAGGGCCATCTTTTTAAATTTATATGGCCTATTACAGGCCCACATTCACAGAGTGAAAATTATTTTAATAAAATATGCATATCTCCTGTTTGATGTCCAATTAAAAATTTTAATTAAAAATTTTTTAAAAATATTGATTAATTGGGCCGGCCTGGCCCAATTAAAGCCCATTATTAAATGGGTCGGGTCTTAGACTTTTATATTTCGATGGGTTGGCCCAGCCCGAAGGCCCATTATTGTTTGGATCTTACACCCAGCCCGACCCATTAACCTAATGGGCCGAGCTAGAGCTAGCCCATCCCGACCTATTGACATCTCTAGTTACCGTTGATATCTGGCTGGTCGACACTGTACCATCAATTGCGTTGTTGCCGAGTCAATTTGGCATATCTTTAATGATAATTAAAGTTGTCATTTTGGCGAAAGTTGATTCCAAACCAACAAACAAGCATTCCAAGGTGATATGTTATTATTTTAAAAAATAATAATATTTTATATATATATATATATATATATATATATATATATATATATATATATTATTATATATTCATATATATTATTATATAATTAGATATTATTTTATCTTTAATTTAAAATTATTTAATTATATAATAATACATATAAATATATATATTTATATATTTAAAATAAGCACATATATTTTTATTGTTTTAATATCATAAATATCTATAAAATTTTATAATTTCTCATATACATTCTTATTATATCATATTTATTTAATATATTTTATAATATATATTATTTTTTTATCTATATTATATTATATAATATAAGATAATGATATCAATTATCCCACTTTAATGGCGATATAAAATAGTTTTTATCTGTGGGTGGAAAGTGTTTTAAGGGCTGGAACTGGGAAAGGTAAATCAGTCCTTATTATTCTAGTCTCCCACCCACGCATGTTTGTTTGAACGACTGTTTAATTGAGTTTATTGCCATCACGCAATCAAACACTTTCATTTCACCAATTAGTGCCAAAACTGGCAAACCCAAGCCCTTCATCTTCTTTTCTAGTTTCCATAAAAATGTATGTTTGGGTAAATTGAACCTCCTAACTCCGAAATTCTTGTCATGTGAGGGCCAAACACATATTAGTGCCAACACTGGCAAACTCACGTGCTTCATAAAAATTTATGTTTGTGTAAATTAAACATCCTAAATTCCAGTAGTTAATATAAACAATAATATATTTTATATATAAAATGAGATGTTTTTAATAAAACGAAATTGTTTTACAATTTCATCGTCTACTTATTTTGAATGGTGCTCATAAACTCTTAAATAAAAAAAAAATCTAGCTTAATTAATTAATACAGCTGCATAATAAAAATAAATATATAATTACGACAAGGAGGATTCAGAAGTACATCAATTAAATATTTTATTAGTTTATAAACAACTGATCTGAAGACAACCCAAATCTTCTATATTCTCAATAAAACAATTATATATTAATTTTTAAATTTTTTATCATTTCTAGACATATCTTCTATATTCTCAATAAAACAATTTTATTTTATGCTTCTATTGTATCTTTTATACAGCTTATAAGATTATTTTTGTATAGCTTAGACTCTTGGACTGACCTACATTTTTAATTGTAAATATGGTAACTATAACTTCGTATGTTTCTCTTTTTCTGAATTTTATCTTTATAAAGACTTTGATAGGTTTTTAAGAAGAGACTGTAATATCGTTTTAGGTGTTTTTAGCTAGGTTTCTTTGGGATAGGCCATCCTGACCTTAGCTTATTTAGCTATCATCCCACTGGAAATGATAAGTATAGGTTGTTATATATATATATATATATATATATATATATATATATATATATATATATATATATATATATATATATATATATATATATTTTGTATAAACAATATTATGTATATCTAGTTTGAGTATATAAATATATATACTTATATGTGTTATTACATGATTTGATATTACTTTATTTTTAATTTAAAATCATTCAATTATGTGATGACATATTTAAATTTGTATATATTTATATATCCAAAATAGATACATGGTTTAATTATTTCTAAAATTCAACTTTTCATTTTAACTTTCCTAGAAAGAGTTACAAATTTGTATTTTTTCATGATTTACATATATAAATTTGAGTTTTTAAAAATTGAAGGATAAGACCTTGGGATTTCACTAGGCCTAAGGTGGGAAGAAGTCTTCTGGCCTTAATTTTATATCTTAGTAGGTGTTGTTGTATTACCCACAAGAGCAGAAAAAACTTACAAGTAAAATGAGGATTTTAGGACTTAAAATATACTGATATAATTGAAATTCAATACGGGCTAAGGTGTACGTGAGGAAGAATGCCAAAAAGGGAGTTAATGTGACACATGGCCGCAGCTTATGTGTTACACTAGTTGCACTGCAAGAAAAAGAGGAAGGCAACAAAAACAAATCAGCACAAACCAGAGAAGCGTGCAGCAACCGTCCAACTGCAGACGAAGAAGAAATGGATGATATAGGCCGAGAGCAGACAAGAAAAGAAACAGAGGACTTCTGTGAAGATAGGAAGTAAGGGAGAGCTTCCAGCCTCTGGAATACACAACAGAACAAGTTTGCAGCATCCGAGGCAGAATTCCAGGCTGCAACAGAACAAATTCCAATTAGTACCGGGTCTGTATTAAATACATATTCTTAAAGGGAGTTGTCCCTTTTAAGAAATTTTAAGAAAGACGATGATTTAGAACTGGAAAATTATTGATATCATAATCTTTATTCAATACATAACCTTGAGCACAAAAAATTGTAATCAGAAAAATTAAAAAATCTTGGCTTGACTAACAATTTAAAATTATACAACATTAACATACCACTGCAGTTAACTGCTGGTTATGCTGCAAAATAATATAACAGTCACCCACAGAAGTTCACCTCTACATGATCACTCTCCCCTGTACAAAATAGAAATACGAAGTTTTACAAAGAGTTTGTGACGGATTTGGTTTTGGAGAATTGTCTAAGAAGGATAGTTAGATAGCAACTGTGTTAATATTATATGTATGATTATTTTACCTTAAGTGATTAGTCTAATTGTGATCTATTATTAAAACTTAAAAATCAAATGAATAAAAGGTTCTTATTACAAGAATGAGCTGAACGAAGGTTCTAATTACATGAATGAAATCATGATTGACACTTATTTGGATTTTTACCATCTATTTCTTCCACTTGAGATAGCTGAAAAATGGTTTCTCTGGAACAGGTATGCACTTAACAAGCCAACCAATTAGCCAAGATGCAGCCGCAAGACTAATACAAGCACCCCATTGACCCCAATTCAGTCTCTCTGTATCTGCAAACTTCTTCAGAAATTCCACCATTAATACTTGAAGAATGATGGTTATTGCGATGATCCCCAAAAACAACTTGCTCTTATGTATCCCTTTAAACATATTCTTTTTTTCAAGCTTCCTTGCGTTGAATTCATTGAAGACTTGGCAAAGGACAAATGCGTTGAAGATCAAGGTATCCTTCACCTTCTCATTAACACCAAATATTGATTCACCTCTGAACTGTAAGATCAGCAAGATAGCTATTTGATATAAAGCTTGAGCTAAAAGATTTCTCCACATAACATTGGTGATAAGTGGCTCAGTACGACCCACAGGTGGTTTATCCATAAGCTCCTCGGTTGGCTTCTCTGTGGCTAGAGCTAGGGCGCCTAATGTGTCCATGATCAAATTCACCCACAACAATTGAACTGTTGTTAGAGGTACTTCACCTGCAGAAACTGCTGCTACAAAGTTTATTACAAGAGCAGCAACATTTACTGTAAGCTGGAATTGAATGAATTTTTGAATATTGGTGTAAACACATCTTCCCCATTTCAGAACTGTGGCCACAGAAGCAAAATTATCATCCATGATTACTATATCCGAGCTCTCCTTGGCCACTTCAGTGCCTTGTATTCCCATAGAAAGTCCTATATCTGCTTCCTTTAGAGCTGGTGCATCGTTTGTGCCATCCCCAGTGACTGCAACTACGTGACCTTTTTGTTTCAAACACTGCACCATGAGCAATTTATCAAAAGGAGAAGATCTTGCCATCACACATATTTTATCAACTTTCTCCATTCTCTGCTCCAGTGTGTAGTTTCTGAACTCCTCTCCTTCCACGACTAACCCATTCGGCCTAAGGATTCCACATTCAGTGGCTATGGCTTTTGCAGTGAAAACATTGTCACCAGTGATCATCTTGATGTTCACACCAGCATGTTGGCAATCGTCCACAGCTTTCTTTACCCCTGGACGACATGGGTCCTTGATACCAACCAGTCCTATTAGACTCAAGCTGTCTTCAGTTAACTTTTTCTCATCTTTTGCATCTTCTTGCTCTTCTTCAGAAATACTTTTATGTGCAAAAGCAATGCATCGAAGACTGCTAGCTGCCATACCTTCAATAATGTGCTCAAATATTTCCCTTGCATCATGATCCAGATCCTTGACAGTTGCAGATGCATCATAGTAACTCGAACACTTTGCTAGAATCATCTCTGCTGCTCCTTTCCAGTGCACATTGATTGTGTTGTCTATCTTCTTCCTCATCATTACTCCACTCCTTTTCTTGTTTGAATTGAAGGCCTCAACCTGGAGAATAATACAACTCTGTTTTATTTGCTCCATATCCATGTTGAGATCTTGAGCAGCCCAAGAAAGAATTGCTTTTTCAGTAGGACTGCCTGAGATTTCAATTTCAGACCCTCTAGTAGCCTTGTAGACAGTACCAGTTGTATTTAAAGCAACTCCTTCCTGAATCAATTCAACAATTCTGGGAGAAATTGAAGAAGCAGGACCGTTTGTGATAGATTCCTGGCCAAGCCAAAACTTTGTTACCTTCATCTGATTTAGAGTTAGAGTCCCCGTTTTATCAGTACAAATGACGGTGGCAGAGCCCATTGTTTCACAGGCAGAGAGCTTTCTCACCATAGCTTGATCCCTCATCATTCTCTTCATCGAATAAGCAAGAGTTAGCGTGACAGCTAATGGAAGACCTTCTGGAATTGCAACTACGACAATTGTAACTGCAGAAGCGACAATCCCCACCACAGCATTGACAATGTTGTCAACCTTTGTTTTGCTTCCAATGAATTCTTTGTTTCCATTCTCGTCTGTTGTATTTCCAGTGAAGTAGCGAGTCATCAAGACTACAAGAACCAAGAAAGCAACCGTCAATCCAACCTTGCCTATCGATGAAGTTAGCTTGTTGAGCCTTGCTTGCAAAGGTGTTTGCTCGTCATTGTCCCGGCTTATTTGACTCATCATTTGGCCCCATAGCGTATTCATACCAACTGATGTGACAACCATACGACCATACCCGTCGGCGACTTTGGTGCCAGAGAACAAGAATGGATTCTGGCTGCTGTTTATCTCCACATGATCACTCTCCCCTGTCATGCTTGATTCATCTACCAGTAAGGAATGGCCGTTCAGGAACAATCCATCAGCAGGAACTTGATCTCCAATTTTTAAGCAAACAACATCTCCAACAACTATTTCAAAAATTGAAATTTGTTGCCGCCGACCTTTCCTGATGACTTCGATTTGGATATTGTTGCTCACTTTAGATAGTTTGTCAAATTGTCTGCTTTGTCTGTAATTACTTACAGCTGAAACCGCGATGACAAGAAAGACAGCCACAAAAATGCTTCCACCGTCGTACCAACCTTCCTTGAGGCCATGCTCTTTTATGCCAAAAGCAAGAGAAAGAGATGCACAGCCTGAAAGAATCAATATAGTAACATCTTTGAATGCTTCCACCATAAAATGAAAGAAGCTTTTTGATGGCGGTTTCTTATAAGTGTTTGAACCAAACGTCTCACGTCGCCGAGCAAAATCTTCTTCATCGCTGCTGCATATTCCTCCTTCAATATCTGTTTTCAGAGCAGTAGCTACGCCATGAACGCCAGCAAACTCATGAAGTCTGTCTAGATTTTTCTCCTTCACAAGCTCTGTAAGGCTTCCGGGATCAACCTTGAAGTATTGATCATCATTATCCAGTGGAACATCGACAATACTCAAAACAGTATATGAAGAGGAGCGGGGAACTTTTTTACTAGTATTTTTGGTGGTTGTTTTGCGCAGAGACAGAAGAGCTCTGGAGCAGTAAATTTTGGCGAAAGCTGAATGCCATTTTTTGCTAAGAGGAGCATCAAGTAAAAACTTAATGCGAGCGACGTTTGCATGCAGAATGGTAGGGACGGTCATGGTGTTTTAACAAGAACAAAAAGGGATCGAAAATATATTATGCAATGAAAAGATTTGAAGAAAAGCTTGCTGGAATGAGATGTGAGAATATTACCATTGTTGTGGTTACATATATACACAGGGCCGTCTGGGGCCTACATCCGTGATGGTGGATTCCTGGGTTCTTTCTTGTTAATTAATAACGTAAATACATGAGATAATGATTGAGATAGTTTTCTTCTTAATTTCTTGCACAGAAGGTTTCGCTTTGAACGGATGCCGCGTTGACTGGAATGTAAAAAGGGGATTGGCTAAGAAAAACGCTATTTCCGCGTCTCTTCTGCGCTGCGCATGCAACATTATTCTAGTTACTTGGGTTTTATAGATGGTCTAGTAGGGAACGGATTCTGGTTAGATTCGATGTGAATGGGCTAAGTTCATATTCAAATAAAATTCAACCCTAATTTGGATTATAATTAAGGATATTTTATTTTACATAAATAATTATTATATTTGATAGGTAATAATAAAAAATACTTAGTAAATAATAATAAAAAATTTTAAGGTGTTATTTTATTTAAATATACTAAATATATTAAAGTTAAAATTCTTTTGATAAGAGAAATTCTATATGTATCCTCTGTAAGTATATAATTGTGTACATATTAATATATGTCATTAGCTAAATAGGTGTTATTTTATTTTTAATTTAAAATTACTCAATTATATAATGACACTTATAAGTATATATACATATATATAGTCTTATTGTTTGAATAATTCTTTTACAATAAAACTAGGTATATATAGCATAGTATGTATATATATTTTTAGATACACAATTAAATATACAGATAATATATCATCATATAATTAGATATTATTTTTTTAATTTAAAATTATCAAATCATATCATCTAACACAAAAATGTATATTCACTTTTAAATGCATATAATAATTATATTATCCTATATTTTCTTTTGCGTCAAATTAGTAATAAAATAAAATATTACTATAATTGTGTACTATTTATAAAATAAATACGATAGTATCAATAATATAAGGTAAGATATCATTTAGGATGACAATGGGGAGAGGATCTTAATCTCCGTCTCTGGCTCATCCCGTTACAGGGATAAAAAATTATTCTCCATCCCCTCTTCATTCTCACAGGGAAAATCCCCCCTCCATACCCGTAAGAAAAAATTTTCTTTTTATATCTTTTAAATACAATATAAATATATTAAATAACAAAATTAAATAAAATTAAAACCAACTCATTATTTTAAATATCACAAATATAATATATTAACCACTTTTATATATACAACAAAAACCTAAATAAATTTGAATTATATAAATAATCTAAAACTATAAAAATATGTTAGTATTTTGAGTAAATATATTAATATAAATAGACAAGAACGAGACGGGGTGGGGAGAGGAGAGAACACATGTATTCTCGGCCTTCGCCCCATCCCTTATTGTAGGGATTTTTTTATCCATATCTCTTTTTTTGTTTTTATTGAAAAATTTTCTTCTTATTAAAGTAAAAAAGAGTCAAAACCTTTAAAATTAAATCGAAATTATCATCTCTAATGTTATTTATATTAACGATAAATAAAAAAATAATATTATAAGAATAACTTTATATATAAATAATTATATATTATCAAATTATTAAATAATTAAAAATTAAAAATAAATAATATTTAATTATATTATAATATATTATTATTTACCTATAAAATTATTAACAAAAGTTATTTGTTTGATTGATACAGAAAACATCCTGTCGGCATTTAAGCTAGTAGAACGCGACTAGACCACTAAAAGATAAGCACGTGTAAAACCAGTGTTAGCCTGCAAAAGCCGCAGTGCTGCACTGTCAATGGAGTTGTTGGTCCATGTTCATATCATAATATGTGTATTAATGACGATATATATATATATTTTTTTCCAGTCTGAAAACATTTAATCTATTGGAAATACGAAACCTTGCCTTCCAAAGATAGTACGAGCGGTAAAACCTGTGAAATTTAAATCTAATTTTGTTTAGAGTAATACTATGTGTATCTATTTTGAGTACATAAATATATACACACTCATATATGTCATCATATGATTGGTTATTGTTTTATTTTTAATTCAAAATCATTCAATCACATGATGACACATATAAATATGTACACATTTATGTATCCAAAATAGGTACACATAGTTTTATTGTTTTTTTATGTATCAAATTCTTAATTTATAAATATGTATATTAAATATATTTAAAAAAATTTTAAACTCAAAATATATTAAATGCATATTTTATATTTTTTAATATTAAATATGAAATATACACCATATTTTACGTTTTCGGCTCCAATGCTAGGCCTCCCTCCCATCAAGCCTGGATGCTGAGTTTTGGGCGTTCGCTCCTTGTCACCGGCGACAAAATCACCTTCAGAGCACCCTTATGTTTTAACATTTCATTAGTGAAAATCAATCAAACTGTTATACGGTGGACAGAAATAGATGGAGGGAGAGATGTTGATAGTTTTTCAAACCGAAAATTTTGGGCCTTATTCATCTAGCAATGTACTAAAAATATTCAAAATTAAATGTAAATAATTTTATTATTATTCCTAGTGTTATTAAAACTAAAGGGGATCGGTTGGTTCAATCAGTTTAACTGTGAATCGACTTTTTGATTTGATTATAAAAAAAAAAAATCAGTTATTATCTTTTATATATATATATATATACATATATTTATAAAAGAAGAAAAATCAAGACAATAGTAAATAACATTAAAAAGGTATGGTTGACTAATTAGTTAAAAGTTAAATAATTAGTATTTAAAATAAACAAATATTAATTAAAGATAGAAGAGCTATTGAAACATTAATTAAAAAATAATTAAATTGAATTGATTTTGGTGAATTGAAATAAGTTAATTATTTATACGAGTATTTTTAATAAGAAAAAAAATAGATGAGTGATATTAGAATATTTTATTTAAATATATATTATTTATATTTTAAAAATATAATAAATATTTGATGATATTTATAAAAAATATATTATAATTTAGAAACTGATTAAACTATTCAATTAAATTAGTCAAATTATAAATTAATAAGATAATTAATTCTATTAATGATTTAGTTTTGAAAACATCGACTTGCTAAAATGCTAAGCAGCTCTTAGATTATGTCGACCCGGGTTGCTGACAAATATGCCGACATGCAAACATGGCGAAAATGCAAGGGCAAAGTCCTTCTATAAAATCGATTAAAAAAAATACCATTAGAAATTATATTAGATTTCAATGTTAAAAAAAAATACTTATATAAAACTTCAATATAATAAAGGCCAAATAACTATTTTCTACCCAAGGTTTGATGTAAATTTAATTTTTTATTTGTTAACTATTAAAAATCGAAATATTTATTTGTCTATCAAATTTTATTGTTACTATTAAGGGTAAAATTATCATTTATTAAAATATTTTAAAAAGCTAAAAATTTATCATATTTTCGTTGTAAGTTTATAAATTTAACAAATTTTTCTCTAACCCAAAGTTGGAAAAATTAACATTTTCCCGTAAGGTTTTTGTTTCCTTCTCCAGTGACAACTTCATTGTCCGACAGCCGAGCTTTCTATCCATTCTCTTCACTGGTCGCCAACTAATGATTCCAGATGAACAGAAGAGCGACGATGACGACCCACAAAGCACAACAATGATGAAGATTTGGAGATGCCAAATGAAGATCGAGAGACGCTCGGGATCAACATCTTCGTTTGAAGATGAATCTTCATCGCACCCACAAGCAATGACGCTTCGTCGCTCTCCCAAGGGACAACGCTTCGGTTCTCTAGGCTATTGACTATTCGAGAACAAAAAACCTAGGAGGGAAATGTTGATTTTTCAAACTTTAGGTGAAGAAAAATTTATTAGATTTTTAAACTTAGGAAAAAATATGATAAATTTTTAGTTTTTTAAATATTTTGTTAAATAATAATTTTACGCATAACAGCAACGGTAAAATTTAATAAACAGGTGGGTATTTTGATTTTTAATAATTAACGGGTGAGAAATTGAATTTGTATCAAACATTGGGTGGAAAATAGTCATTTGGCCTATAACAAGGCAGAAGTCATAAATAGAGACAACTAAGTCCTTTTGGATTCCCATGGATATATAGTAATATGCGTTTGAATGCGCATGCACTTCCCATGCACAAAGTATGAAGTTTTTCAGAAGGCAGAAGTCAGAAAGAAGGGAAGGTAAACATGGGAAAATGCACTGGCAAAATCCTTTGGGTTCTTGTGAAATTCTACTACATAAACTAAATGACTAAGAAAAGTCTTAGTCTATCCATATTTGCATGAATCATTAAAAAATACGAATTTGTAACTGCTTCTTAGAAAAGTAAGTTGAATCTTTGAAAATTCGACTCCAATGGTGAGATTCAAAAACATTGTCTTAGATAGTTGACGCAATGCATGTTTCTATAACATTCATAAATAAATTATACATTTATATAATATGGAAAAAAAAAATATTGAATATATATAAATATTCTACATTGTTTCAAAATTAAAACAGTAATTTTTAAATAACGTTTTAATTACTTGAAGAATATCAATAGTAGAAGAAAAAATTTGTTTAGGCTAATTATGGATTGCGGTATGTGGCAATAAAAACTCTTAAATATCTATTTTCCTTCAAAATGCTGACATGCGTAAATCATAATTCAGGAATATAATAGGGTTTTGCATTAAACTTTTCAATTCGTAAAATCAAATCGAATTATTCAAAATTTGTTATTTGATTCGATTTAAATTTGAAAGTGATTTGGTATGAGTTAAAAAAAAAAATTAATTTATGTAGACAACAATTCATGTTTGTAATTCCAAGGGCACTGAGTAGAAAATGTTATTGGCATCATATCATTAGTTAACAATACTATATTTTATTTGTATAGACTTAAACCGTAAACTAAATCAGACCAAACCATAATTTTCTAGTATAGTTTGATTTAATTTAAAATTTTGTTAAACTTTTTTGGTTTGGTTAGAAATTTTTCTTACATTAGGCCAAAATAGGCCTTGTACACCCCTTGAAAGAAGAAAAAAAATGATAAAGCTATTATATTTCCACCAAGCATCAACTTTCTATTACATTAAGTGATTATATCAGTTAAAATTTATTACCTCCATGTTAACTAGAGGTGAGTGGTTTCGGTTACCTTGTTTAAAAACAAGAAACCAAAACCGGTCGATTCCGAAAAGTAGAAATTGGTATTGGACCCTCTTATAATAAGTTTTTACTTGGAACCGAGATGGTTGGTTCCAAATAGGATTCGGTTGACAGCTTTTAATTTCTCAGATAAACAATTTCTTTTTTTTTTTTTAAACCTTATGAAAGTTTAAAGTTTAGTGCAAATTCATCTTGATATTAAATCAACAGCAAGAGATGAATTTACCCGCCGAAAAATAAGAGAATTAAAAGAAGCAAAGTACTCGTTCTCTCCGAATAGAAAGCAGAAGCGTTTCAAACTTCCCATAACAAAACAAATTTGAGTTCCTGGCATTTAATGCAAAGCAAAGGCCATTTAATGCTTTTCTTCTCCATCAAGATAAATCTTGGCATGGCGGCTTCTTTTAGTCTTCACCTGCTTCTTAAGTTTTTCATTTTTTGGTCACAGGCCAGGATTAAGATGAAGGGAAGCCTACTGTACATTAGGTTCAATTCTTACCCCCGGTTCTGGCTCTTAAGTGTTTGGAATCGAAACCTAACGGTTCCCAAAAATTGGAATCGGAACCTACCTAAGGTAGGTCAATTCCGGTTCTTACCCGGAACTGAAATCCAGGTACCCAATGGTTTCGGTTTCAATTCAGTCATTTCGCTCATCCCTAATGTTAACTAATATTCTTTCTTGCTACAAGCTCTTTTCCAAGAAGCTAACAAGTAAAACCATTAATGCAAGATATTTTCTATATGGTAATGTTATATATACATACTTTTATACATAATTTGAATGCATAAATAATATATCATCATATGATTAGATGTTATTTTATCTTTAATTCAAAATAGTTTAATCATACAACGACACATTATCTATGTATCTAAATTATATATAAAAAAATATGTACACATAATTTAATTGTTTTTTATTATATATGAATTAGTTGAAGTTTTCCACTTAAAGAAGCTAAAACTATTTATAAAAATATTTATGAAGTAATAAATATTATATTGCCATTTAAGATTTAAAATGTGTCCAATATATAACTGACTATATTCTAAATATTAAGGCGATAATGTCTGTCCGCGGTGGGTATAAAAGTATTTTGCTGCATTGCACTGAGATAAAAAAAAAAATCATTAGAGTAAAAGAACTTTTAATTAAGCGGAGGATTTTGGGACTGAAAAATTATTAAGATACTCTGGATTAAATGCATATATTTAAATACAAAAAATTCTAAAAATAAAAAATAAAAAATCTCCTCATATAAAGGATTTCCTAAAGACTTGGTTCTCAGCACTCATTTTTTATTTCTACCCTAACAACATACTTTGCACGCTAGAGGATTTATCAGCAGCCCATGTTAACATAATGTTAGAACTGCTTAAGTGTATAAGTGTTTATTTATTTATGTATTTAAAATAAGTATATATAGTATTATTTAAAATGATATGAGTAAGGAAAGTAAACGCGGGGAAAATGCATGGGCAAAGTCCTTAAAATTACTTAGTATTGCTTGACACGTTTGCATGCGTTGCCTGCACTGCAAGATAGAATGAGCTTGTCCAGGGAAAGAGCACTGACACTTTCAGATTTCAGAACCTTCTCCTTGTTTGAGAATAGGGTCCATTTAGTTCATCAACAAAATATAATGACCAAGAAATTAAGTCTCAGTCTACATATGTCTACGAGGAAGGTTTACTGGAATATCTTAGAAATTTTTTATCCAAATCCTGTGTAATAAGATTGATGCATATTTAAGAGTAAACATTCCTTGTAAAAACATTTTGTCTTGAATTGGCACTTTGCATCCCAATCCAACAAGAGACGACTTGCCTTCAACTTTCTTAATCAATTCAAACATAGATTTCAACTTTGAGATTGGCAAGTGCCCTAATCCAGTGCTCTTCTTTAACTTCCGGAATCATGCATGTTTATTTTTAAGGGTAGCAATGTCTCTGGAGTAAAGAGAAATTTCCCCATTGATGTTTTTGGTTTAGAGTTGGAAGTGGGCCGTGCTCACTTTTTCTTGGATAGGTCCAGCCTTGGCACGGCCTACAAATTTACAAGTCGTGCTAAAGCCTGCAAACATAACAAGCACTAAAAAATACACAAGTCCATAAATACATTTTTGCAAGTCAATCTATCAAAAAGCCCATAAATGCACAAGTTCCCATGTTTTGAGTTGTGTTAGAGTATTTATGAGTCTTGATCTGAGATAACTCTTGACATATTGGGCTTAGCCATTTTTGACTTGACTTGGCCTAACATGGCGCACATTGGTGGTTTATTTACAAATTAAAATAGGCCTTTTCAATATCAAAAATTATTTTCATTCTTCGAAGTCACTTATTACAATTTTAGATGTATTTACAGAGTCAGTGTGAAATTTTAAATATGGAAGAATGACCACTTTGACTTTAAAAAAATATTTTAGTATACGAAAATTATAACACAACCCATTAAATTTTTTTTTCATCCTTGAATTTTATTATGTCTTTATTGATCTCATATATTTGACTTTTATTTAACTAAGCCTCTCTAAATTTTGTTTCCCGGTTCAAAATTGTGCAGAGTTAGAGAAACCAAATTTGACTCCACACCCCCACAAATAGATTTAAATACACAAACTAGCACCTTTTGATATGTTTGCATTGAAGTTGAATGATCATGCTCTACCAAATATGGTTCCTAGTTAAAAAAGAGTGATTACAAAGGATTATAATTGATAAAATTATATCAATTAGAAACTCAAAAACAACTACTTCGGAATCAAGTCTTCTAAAAGTCACATACCCAAAAAAAAAAAAAAGGTCTCCTCAAAGTCTTGAAATTTGAAAATTCTACAATATATAAAATGTTAGAAGTTTAGTCTTTTGTTTAGGGTTTAGAGTGCATTAGATAAACTCGATGCCTACATGTCTCTGGTGTGTGCTAATGTTTCACTGCAATGAGTGGTGCCTAACGTGGGTTGTGCCTGCTCAGGGTGGAACAAATGTCTTTCTAGGGAGTGTCGATGCAAAGGGAATATTTGATCGTGTTGCCCGGCATAAGATAACCCGCTTAGGCAGTGCTTCTACAATTCTGTCAATGCACCAGCTAGTGAAAGAAGGCCTCGCCCTGGGAAGGTAGTAGTGATGACAGGAGATGCCCCTCCTCCTCCACAAATACTATTTAGTATGGAAGAGCTTGATTTTATGGTGAAACACTTGTATGGTTTAACAGAAGCCTACGGTCTTGCAACAGTTAGTACCAAGAAACTAAGAATGACAACAAGGAAGGGCAGGGAGGGGATTGATATCCTTGTCCCCATCTCCATAAGGAATATCAATCCCAGTCTCTAACCCATTCTCGTTGCAGAGATAACAAGGATTCTTCGTCTTCTCCTTACGAAGAAAAATTCTCTCTCCATTCTCTCCCCGTCCTTGCAGGGAAAAATCTTTTCCTCGTATCCTTTAGACACACTATATATATATTAAATAACAAAATTAAGTAAAATTAAAATCAACTCACTATTTCAAATGTCATAAATATCATATATTAACCACCTTAATATGTATAACAAAAATATAAATAAATTTGAAAAACGTATAGAATCTAAAACTATAAAAATATATTAATATTATAAGCAAAGTTATTAATATAAAAGGAACATAAATATATTAAATAATAAAATTAAGTAAAATTAAAATCAATTCGTTATTTCAATTGTCACAAATATCATATATTAACCACTTTAATATACATAATAAAAACATAAATAAATTTGAAAAACATATATAATCTAAAATTATAAAGATATGTCAATTTTTTAAATAAAATATTAATACAAAAGGATGGAAATGAAGACAGGGATGGGGACGGTGCGAGGACAAGGTAGGGTGGGGAGAAGAGGGGGCATATATATCCTTGTCTCTAATTGCGGAGATTTTTTTTATCTATATTCTAGTCTCTTTTTCTGTTTTTATTAGAGAATCTCGTCCCGTTAAAGCTGAGGGCCTAAAATTTAGTCTAAAATTATCATCTCTACTGGAAACCTAAATGGGATTAATTGCCTCTGGATGCACTGGCCAAGGTCATGGCCCGTCAAGGATTGCATCATCTTGGAGTGGAAGAAGTGGATATCAAAGATCCTGTAACCATGAAGAGTGTGCCGCCAGATGCTAAAACAATAGGTGACGTCATGTTTAGAGGCAACACTGTGATGAAAGGTTATTTGCAAAACTCCGAAGCACCAAAGGATGCCTTTAAAGGTGGATGGCACGAAGTGGGGACTTGGGGGTGAAACATCCTGACGGTTATACGGAATTAAAAGACAGGTCAAAAGACATTATTATTTCCAGGGGAGAAAATATTAGCACAACTGAGGTGGAATCTGTGCTTCTTTAGTCATCCATCAGTGCTTTAAGCAACTGTGGTAGGACGCCCAGAAGACCATTGAGGGGAGACGCCATGCGCTTTTGTGAAGTTAATGGATGGCTCTGATGCTAGCTCTGAGGAACTTATAAAGTATTTCGGGACTTGTTTGCCTCATTTCATGGCACCTCGCACAGTCGTTTTCCAAGATCTTCCGAAGACTTCCACAGGAAAAAGACGAAAATTTGTTCTGAGGGAGAAGTCCAAGGCCATGGGGAGCATATCAAAACAGAGAAGCAGCAAACTGTAAATCAACTTTGATTGTGTTGCGTATAAAATAATTACATGGCTAGGCGAAGCTATGAATGGTATCATTGTGCTGTGAATAAAAACTGGCTATCATCATCTCATGAAAATGTTTTATAGCTTTACAATTCCCAGCAAACTTATCACCCTACAGAGGTACCAATACCAATTTTTGGAGAACTATACTTCAAAAGGTTAAAATTTGAGAGCAGAAGGTTATACTTTCTTATGTGGTTCTGATACTGAATGATATAAACCATTAGAAAACCAAACCCTTAAAGCTAGTTGATGAGATTGGACCGCATAAACTCATATAAATCTTATACCAAAAGTTTATACTTTCTAATATGAAATACAAATCCCATACATTGTAATTAGTATATTAACAATTAACTACATTAGTGTCAAAAACAATAACGGGTATTGACTGCTATTTACTACTATAAAATCACTCTCCCTTATCAAAAATAGGAATACAAAGTTTTACAAAGTGTTTTGTGGTAGATTTAATTTCGGAGAATATCCTAAGGAGGAAACTTTCTCCTTTGTTGTTTAGTTTCAGTTAATTGATTGGGCACATGATTTCATAGCTGAAAATTACTATATTATATATTGAACTAAAAAGTGATACAACGTAAAAATCAAATAAATAAAGTTTCTTATTACAAAGAATGGATTGAATTTAGGTTCTAATTACAAGAATGGAATAATGATTGACACCTATGTGGATATAGGATATCTATTTCTTCCACTTGAGATAGCTGAAAAATGGTCTCTCTGGAACAGGTATGCACTTGATAAGCCAACCTATCGGCCAAGATGTAGCCGCAAGACTAATACAAACACCCCATTGGCCCCAATTTAGCCTCTCTGTATCTGCAAACTTCTTCAGAAATTCTACCATTAATACTTGAAGAATGACAGTTATAGCGATGATCCCCAAAAACAACTTGCTCTTATGTATCCCTTTAAACACATTTTTCTTTTCAAGCTTCCTTGCATTGAATTCATTGAAGACTTGGCAAAGGACAAATGTGTTGAAGATCAAGGTATCCTTCACCTTCTCATTGACACCAAAAATTGATTCACCTCTGAACTGTAAGATCAGCAAGATGGCTATCTGATACAAAGCTTGAGCTAGAAGATTTCTCCACATAACATTGGTGATAAGTGGCTTAGTACGACCCACAGGTGGTTTATCCATAAGCTCCCCCGTTGGCTTCTCTGTGGCTAGAGCCAAGGCGCCTAATGTGTCCATGATCAAATTCACCCACAGCAACTGAACTGCTGTTAGAGGCACTTCACCTGCAGAAACTGCTGCTACAAAGTTTATTACAAGAGCAGCAACATTTACTGTAAGCTGAAATTGAATGAATTTTTGGATATTGGTGTAAACACACCTTCCCCATTTTACAACTGTGGCTACAGAAGCAAAATTATCATCCATGATAACAATATCTGAGCTCTCCTTAGCCACTTCAGTGCCTTGAATTCCCATAGAAAGTCCTATATCTGCTTCCTTTAGAGCCGGTGCATCGTTTGTACCATCCCCGGTGACTGCAACTACATGACCTTTCTGTTTCAAGCACTGCACCATGAGCAATTTATCAAAAGGAGAAGATCTTGCCATCACACATATTTTATCAACTTTCTCCATTCTCTGCTCTGGTGTGTAGTTTCTAAACTCCCCACCTTCCACGACTAATCCGTTTGGCCTAAGGATTCCACATTCAGTGGCTATGGCTTTTGCAGTGAAAACATTGTCACCAGTGATCATCTTGATATTCACACCAGCATGTTGGCAATCATCCACAGCATTCTTTACCCCTGGACGACATGGGTCCTTAATACCCACCAGTCCTACTAGGCTCAAGCTGTCTTCAGTTAACATTTTATCATCTTCTTGCACTTCTTCAGAAATACTTTTATGTGCAAAAGCAATGCATCGAAGGCTGCTAGCTGCCATACCTTCAATAATGTGCTCAAATATTTCCCTTGCATCATGATCCAGATTCTTGACAGTTCCAGAAGCATCATAGTAACTCGAACACTTTGCTAAAATCATCTCTGCTGCTCCTTTCCAGTGCACATTGATTGTGTTGTCTATCTTCTTCCTCATCATAACCCCACTCCTTTTTTTTTTTGAATTGAAGGCATCAACTTGGAGAATAATGCAGCTCTGTTTTATCTTCTCCATATCCATGCTGAGATCTTGAGCAGCCCAAGAAAGAATAGCTTTTTCAGTGGGACTGCCCGAGATTTCAAATTCAGATCCTGTAGTAGCCTTGTAGACAGTACCAGTTGTATTTAAAGCAACTCCTTCATGAAGCAATTCAACAACCCTGGGAGAAATTGAAGAAGGTGAACCCTCTTTGATATATTCCTGGCCAAGCCAAAACTTTGTTACCTTCATCTGGTTAAGAGTTAGAGTCCCCGTTTTATCAGTACAAATGACAGTGGCAGAGCCCATTGTTTCACAGGCAGAGAGCTTTCTCACCATAGCTTGATCCATCATCATTCTCTTCATCGAATAAGCAAGAGTTAGCGTAACTGCTAATGGAAGACCTTCTGGTATTGCAACTACAACAATTGTAACTGCAGAAGCTACAATCGCCACCACAGCATTGACAATTTTGTCAACCTTAGTTTTGCTTCCAATGAATTCTTGGTTTCCGTTCTCGTCTGTTGTATTTCCAGTGAAGTAGCGAGTCAGCAAGACTATAAGAACCAAGAAAGCAACTGTCAATCCAACCTTGCCTATTGATGAAGTTAGCTTATTGAGCCTTGCTTGCAAAGGCGTCTGTTCGCCATTGTCCCGGCTTATTTGACTCATCATTTGGCCCCATAGAGTATTCATACCAACTGAGGTGACAATCATATGACCATACCCGTCAGCAACTTTTGTGCCGGAAAACAAGAATGGATTCTGGCTGCTGTTTATCTCCACATGATCACTCTCCCCTGTCATGCTTGATTCATCTACTTGTAAGGATTGGCCGTTCAGGAACAACCCATCAGCAGGAACTTGATCACCAATTTTTAAACAAACAACATCTCCAACAACTATTTCAAAAATTGAAATTTGTTGCCGTCGACCATTCCTGATGACTTCAATTTGGATATTGTTGCTCACTTTAGATAGCTTGTCAAATTGTCTGCTTTGCCTGTAATTACTCACAGCTGAAACCCCGATGACAAGAAAGACAGCCACAAAAATGCTTCCACCGTCATACCAACCTTCTTTGAGGCCATGCTCTTTTATTCCAAAAGCAAGAGAAAGAGCTGCACAGCCTGAAAGAATCAATATAGTAACATCTTTGAATGCTTCCACCATAAAATGAAAGAAGCTTTTTGATGGCGGTTTCTTGTAAGTGTTTGAACCAAACGTCTCACGTCGCCGAGCAAAATCTTCTTCATCGCCGCTGCATATCCCTCCATCAATATCTGTTTTAAGAGCAGAAGCTACGCCATGAACCTCATCAAACTCGTGAAGTCTGTCTAGATTTTTCTCCTTCACAAGCTCTGTAAGGCTTCTGGGATCAACCTTGAAGTATTGATCATTATTATCAAGTGGAACATCGACAATACTCAAAACAGTATATGAAGAGGAGCGGGGAACTCTTTTACTAGTATTTTTGGTGGTTGTTTTGCGCAGAGACAGAAGAGCTCTGGAGCAGTAAATTTTAGCAAACGCTGAATGCCATTTTTTGCTGAGAGGAGCATCAAGTAAAAACTCAATGCAAGGGAAGCTTGCATGGAGAATAGTAGAGACGGACATGGTGTTTTAACTAGAATCAAGAAGGGATCGAAAGTGTAATACGAAATGGTTTGTCAGCAACAAATGCTTGCTGGGATGAGATGTGAGAATATTTCCATTGTTATTGTTACATATATATAGAGCCATCCGGTGCCTATAGCGGTGCTGGGGGATTTCTAGGTTACTTCTTGTTAGAGTAACAAAAATATCATGAGAGGTCTCGAAAATTCTCCCCCAGAATGCTCCGTTTCAAACACTATACCGCGTTGACTGAAATTGGGGGATTGGATAAGAAAAATACTGATTTATTAAGACGTCGGTGTGTGTTCGGTTTTGCGTATGAAATATTATTCTAGTAATTCGATTTTACAGATAGCTTGGTAGGAATTGGATTTGTTTGAGTTCAATCTGAATTATTTAATTTTGAATTATACCGTGAGCAAATTTATCAAAATATAAGTTTAAATTTGACTCAAATTTAAAATTAAATTACTTCCAAATTTAGTTCAAATTTTAATTTATCGATTTTGCATTAACCTCTATTCAAGTGTAGATTCAAATAAAACCCCAACCCTAGTTTAATCTTTATTAAATTTTTTATTATTAAAACTAAAATATTTTAAGAGAAAAAAAAGTTATCTTAAAATTTAATGAGCATAAATTAATAATGTGTTTAAAAAAATTAGTATACATAAAATAATTATTATGTTGTGTAGTAAAAATTAGTATATATTATTTTATATATTAAACTAAATTTATTAAGTAGAGATAAAATTGTAATAAAATTTATAGCATTACTCAATTTTTTTAGAGCAATATTATGTGTATATATATTTAGTACATAATTAAATATATAAATAATGTGTTATTATGTAATTAAATATATTTTATTTTTAATTTAAAATTATTCAGTTACATTAAAATATATTACTTATATATTCAATTATATATTTAAAAGTACATATATATTATATGATAATATGTTATTATTGATGCTTAAAATTATATATATAAATTATGCACAGAATTTTAGTTTTTCTTTAAGAGTAATTAATATTTTTTTAACTCTCAGGTAACATTAATAACAATTTTTTATCCAAACACTAACTCCGTTAACGGAAAAATTAGAATTAAAGGGCAAATATGTAATTTTGTTTTGAATTAAAAACTCTATCCAAATTCTCTTTTTTCTCTCTCTCTCTCTTTCGTTGCAAACTTTTCTTCTTCTGGATTCATCTGGTTATTTCCTTGAGAATTTTTTTGTGATTTTATTCTTCTTATTTTCTTCTTCCATTTTTCTTTTTGATTTTCTTCATGTCTGGGTGTTGCTTGGTTCATAAACCCCAATCTAAGTTCTACAAAAACAAGTTGTATCCTGTCGATTCGTGGCTAATGTTACAAGTTTTCAAAGATGGCTGTGGAGGACAGTATACGATATCCAAAGAGGCCGTAACAAGCTCTTCAACGGTGACAAGAAGACATGAATATATATACATAGCCGGTTTCTAGGTGAGATTCCCTCTCTTGAATGTGGTTGAATACCTTTGCCTCTGTGTAATGTTAGCCAAAATCGACAAAGCCCCGAACGGCTATCAGGCGGTGCTAGCAAACTTAATGCATACACCATAGAATTTCCATGAGGAACAGTTGTAATTCTATGGTGTATGCACTAAGTTTGCTAGCACCACCTGCTAGCATAATAATCAGTTTTTGTTTCCTTGCCTGCAGGGTCTCACTGTGAGAAGAGGCTGCTGACGAATGACATTATGACAGGTTTACCGGATACACGAATTAAGGGTATATAAGTAATTTTATACTAATAAAAATATAGAATAATAAGAAGCCAATCCAAAAGGGTATTATAGTCATTGTATATTTTAATGTTTATTTCTGTTAACGGAGTTACTATTTAGGTGAAAAATGTTATTAATACTAATTAAAGGTGGATAATTGTTTTAGCATCAAACCTCGGGTGGGAAAATGTCAATTATTCATTTTTTAACTATATGTATAATTTTATATAGAAATAATAATGTATTATTATATAATTAAGTATTATTTTATTTATAATTTAAATTTAATCAATTACATACTGATATATTATTATTTATGTCTAAAATTATACATATAATTTTACTGTTTCATTAATACTTATGATAATTATATTTTCAACTTAATAATAAAAAAATAAAAAGGTTCCTACGCTCTTGGATTCCCTACAAAATAAACCAGATAATATCATAAATAAATTAATAAAATATTTTTTTATTAACTTATTCCACACTATCAATACGCGGCTAGTACAAAGTTGTGCCAGGTAAGCATTTTAAATTAGTACACGTGGCCACACCACTAAAATATAAACACGTGTAAATCCACCAATTTTATTTAATTTTTTAATTTTAAAATTATTCAAATCATCTCCCTTGCAGGCCAGCCGTTATATTCATCTCAGCTTGCTTCTTAAATATAATCAAATTCATACCCAACAAATTTCTGTCATTGTATTGTAAACAGAATATGAATAGTACCCAACGAAGAAATTGAAAAACAAAGTGGGAATGAAGAAATTTCTGTTCGTCTTCCTGTTTTGTGTAAATAGTTCTTTATTGGCGGTGGTGGTTGTAAGGATTACGTTGCTTGCCGGCATGGTAGACGCGTTTTGGTTGGTCGGCACCGGTGTCAGGCTGCAAAGTCCAACAGCGCTGTAGTGTTAGTAGAGCTGGTAGTTGACCTAAATATGTGTGTATCAATGAGATGTCTGAAAACATTTAATCTATTGGAAAATGCCACCTGGTCATCAGGGAAGACGTGCTGTCCCAATTTCCTGCTTATGTTTCCTGTGCAGCAGCTTCTTCGCACGGGACAAGCCTTTATCTTTGCTGCTTGGTTCACACTATCTTGGAAAGTTCTTACAGCATACTCCTTTTTGTCAAAGGCTACAGATCATTGGATGACTCTTGATCTCTTGTTTCAGACCAATCCCAGTGGCTGTCATCCACCCGTTCTTCAAGTGATCTCAATTTGTCCTAGCATTGCCAATGACGTTGTCATTTCATAGTTGTTTGGCCAAAGAACCATTTCCAACCCATAGTATGTTGTTACCTCAAATTTTCTTTCATTAACTTTGAAGATATCATTTATCTACTCATGAGTAGTTAAAATTAACAGTTTCAAAAGCAAAATTATAATTTTATCTATAATATTAAAAATAAAATAAAATTTAATCTCTTTTTTTCTCCTAAAACCCTAAAAACTAATCATTTCCCCCTAGGTCAAGTCTTAAAAAATCATGTTCCCCCTTTACGGTTTAGTTTTCAATCCCCCACTCCAAATCCTAAGTCATCACAGGCAACGAAGCTTTTTTGATGCATCACCATGCTTTGGCGGTCTCTCTCCTCTCCTTTGGAATGTCAGTCCACATGAATCTGGCCTAGAAAAATAAAGAGTTTTGTCGAGAGATAAAGCTTTTTGTCTTCCCAGAAGAAGACGATCATCTTTCCAGAAGAAGACGTTTAGGAAGAATCATCTTCCCAGAGGAAGATGAGGTCTTCATCTTCGTCTAGGAAGACAAAGAATTCCATCTCTCGACGAAGCTTTTCGTCTAGGAAGACAAAGAGTTTTATCTCCAGACAAAGTTCTTCGTCTTTCTAGGCTAAATTCATGTCAGTTGGTGTTCCAGAGGAAGGGAAAGAGACCGTCAGAGCATGGTGATGCATCAAGGAAGTTTTGTCGTTGGCGATAGCATTTGATTTGGCGTCAGGGATTGAAAACTCAACCCTAGGTGGGGAATGTCATTTTTTAAAACTTGGTCTAAAAGGAAATGATTAGTTTTTAGGGTTTAAGAGGAAAAATGGGATAAAATTTTAAGAGATTAGGGTTCCGTTAATTTTAACAGTCCATAGATGGGTATATAGGATTTTCAAAGTCAACAAGGGGAAACTTGAGATAACAATATACTTTGAGTGGGAAATGGTCCTTTGGCCTAGTTGTTTTCGCTTTGCAATATGATATAAATGATTTTTTTTATAGGTTGAGCGTGAGGAACTGGCTTAGAACCTCTTTTGGTTTTTTGATACTATTAGTTCTTGTAGGGATTCTCTCTTGAACCCTATCATTATCACAACCTTGATAGACTTTCAAGAGAAGACGTCCCTACCATTGTATAGCCTCTTATTGGGTAGTGGTGTCAGTCTTAACTTGCCTCTGTTATCTTGCTGTTAGGTAGAATGAGCTTAGTTTGTTCTCAAACATTTTTCTGTTATCTTGTTGTTCCGCAAGATGAGCTTAGTTTGTTTTCGGACCTTTTTCTGTAGGTATATTGTTTTTGTCCATGTATACATTATTTACTAAAAGAAAAAAAATTGAGTGGTAAAACTTTTAGAATTCCCAAGGGAAGAGGTTTCCAGAACTTCTGCTAACGAATTTGTGATTTGGAAACTTCCTGCATGAGTCATTGAACATGCAAATCCCACTTGACACCTTTCTTCTCCTTGGGATCTATTGGGTGTTGAATTGTTTTTGCTCGTTAATTCATACGAATGGTGTTGGCAGCTATGTACTGGAATGGGATGTGCCATTCTTTGATTAACTCCGAGGTTTTCTTGTTTTGCAGATTAAGAGCGTAAGACTGCCGATGAAGTTTTGAAATCATAGAGGTTTTGCATTTGTGGAGTTCGTTACAAAGCAAGAGGCACAAAATGCATTCCAAGCACTTTCAAGCACCCATCTTTATGGCCGGCATCTTGTATGTTATTTACCAATTTCAAAGAATATTTTCACATAGACACACATGATCAGATTACAGTTAAAGGTTCCAATCCAAAGGATGTTACCCATTTGGGTCGTTTTTGTCCAATACAACATCCACTACGATATAAGATAAGAAAAAAGTTTAGAAATGGAACTAGATTTCAATGTTAAAAAAAAAAAAACTTAAATAATACTTTAATATAACTAAGTTCAAGGATCTTTAGAAGGCAAAGGTAAAAAAGCAAGAGAAGGTAAACACTGTGAAAATGCATTGACAAAGTCCTTTGGATTACTATGAATATATAGTAATACGTGTTTGCATGCACATGCACTTCCCATGCTATAGAATGGGCATGCAATTCCCATGCAAAATGGAATGAAGTTATACAGATATTCAGAATCTTGTCTTTTTAGAATTTTTTGTAGGCCAAAACACGTATTCCCACCCAAGGTTTAATGCAAACCCAAAGTGATACCAGTTATGTATTGAAAACTCACACTCCTACCTATAAGATGTTAAAATTAATTGAAACAGTTAGTTACAAAGATAAAATTGTTATTTAGTAATATATTAAAAATAATAAAATATTATCTATTTCACACCTAAGTTTAGAAAACTAACGTTTTCCTTCAAAAATTAAACTTTGAAAAATCATATTTTTCTCCGATTAGATTTGGCAATTTCCAATGAGTTTCTCTAGCGAACTTATCTCCCTCCGACAATCGTCCCTCCATTCTCCATCTTCCCTCAAGTCTTCATCTTTGATGAAGATATTGTCTTCATCATCGATGAAGACAACGTCTTTGTCATAGTCTCTGTGCTTGTTTTGGATCAACGACGACAATCTGTGCTTGTGATATGTAGCTCGGTCCCTTGACAATATGGGTTTTCTTCATCGATCTGATTTGCTCACACCTTCATCGACTATAGATGAACAGAGTAGTCCTTGGAGTTCTTTTGATTTCTTCATCAGTCAGAGAGAAGGGGAGAAATCACCAGCGTTGTTTGTGAAATAGGTGGAAACAAGGGTATAAGTGTAATGTTTCAATTATTTATTTATTTTTTTTGGGGGGAGGTAGCTAAAGATAAAATTTTGAATGAAAATAGTAATTTCTAATTAAATTAACAAATTTAGATGATTTCAAAAGTTAGCAGGTATGAGTTTGAGGTTTCAACAAACCTTGGGTGGAAATAAGTCTTTTGGCCTTTTCTGTATTTGAGGATATATATTCAATCAAGATTATATCAATAATTTTCCTATTCTAAAATCCTTGTCTTTCTTAAAATTTGCTATTTTCGTGCAATACAACAACACTTACTAAGATATAAGATAAAAATGTTTAGAAATGAAATTAGATTTCGATATTGAAAAAAAAAAAAAAACTTATATAAGATTTTAATATAATAAAGTTTAAAGTTTTTTACAAGGCAAAAGTCATAAAGCAAGTGAAGATAAACATGGGAAAATGCATTGGCAAATTCCTTTTGGATTCCTGTGAATATATAGTAATATACGCTTGCATGCACATGCACTTCCCATGCAGACTAGATTGACCTTAGATACATTCGGAATCTTGTCCCCATCATCGTCTATTTAGAATTTTTTGCTTTTGAGGATATGTATTAAATCAAGATTATATCAATAATTTCCAAGTTCCAAAATCTTTTTTTGTAAGACCGTTAGACAAATCTCATATCAATAAAACATGAGAAAGATATTGGGTTTATCTGTATATCCCACATCATTTGGGAATGAACAGATTTGACTGGTTAAATAACTTATAAGTTTTTTAAGTTGTTAAGATGTGTTTTGGATTGTAAAGTCAAAAGCAAAACTGTAATAGACTTTGTGCCCAGAATAGACAATACTTTTGAGCGATGGTGAGGTAATCCTCATTGTTTTTTTTATATAATTTAAGGATATATATTAATTAGAAATTTTTGTCTGAATTTAAGGTTTTTGACCCTAACGGAGAGGAAATTTCTAGATAAAAATTGGAACGGGGACGAGGACAAAAAAATCCCCGCAATCGAGGATAGGCGAAAGATAGAGATATATGTATCTTTTTCCCACCCCGCCCCGCCCTCGCCCTCGCTCTCGCCCCCGCCCCCATCTCCGTCTCTTTATATTAATACATTTACTTAAAATACTAATATATTTTTATAGTTTTAGATTGTTTATATTTTTCAAGTTTATTTCGGTTTTTATTATGCATATATCAAAGTGGTTAATATATGATATTTGAAATAGTAGGCTTATTTTAATTTTATTTAATTTTACTATTTAATATACTTATATTATGTTCAGAGGGTATAAGAAGGGATAGAGAATCCTTATCATCCTCGTAACAAGAACAAGAATTGATATTTCTTATACAGACAGAGATTAAGATTAAGATCCCCTCCTGTAATCCCTAATATTAATTAATCGAGGTTATATCAATAATATTCTAGTTCCAAAATTCTAGTCTTTCTTAACAGTTCTTTGGCTGTAATAGTTTTTTGTTTTCTGTGCTGTTTCTCCGCAATACAACGAAACCAACTATTTAAAGTTTTTTAGAGGACAAAAGTCATAAAGAAGGGAAGGTAAACACGGCGAAAAGACATTTGCGAATTCCTTTAGATTCTCATGCACTTCCCATGCAAAATAGAATAAAGTTATAAGGACATTTAATGAAGAATCATGTCCTTATTTAACATTTAATTCTATTATATAAAAAAAGGCCAAACGACTATTTCCCACCCAAGGTTTGATGTTTTCTCAAATGTGCTCTCTTTAATTATAGAAACACCAAATACTCACCCATGACTGGTTAGATTTAACAAAATTCTAATGCCTAAAATTTTTATCTCTTTTTACCCCCCTAAACTTTAAAAACTAAAATTTTTCTTCAGCCTAAGTTTTAAAAAATGACAGTTTCACCTTAGGGTTTGGTTTTGAAATCTCCAACGATCGTTCTGGCTCTATTACCGATGACCTCTCCCTCCCGAAGCAGCCTCTCCTTCCGGTGAATACTTTCCTCCCATTTAGAGGCTCAATCGGCTTCGGAGACGCCTTGGGAGACGAAGAACTTCGTTGGGGAAGACGAAGTTCTTCGTCTTCCCAGGCAAAGACGAAGTCGTCGTCTTCGTCTGGGAAGACGGTCATCTTCCCAGAGGTCTTCTTCTGGGAAGACGATCGTCTTCCCAGACGAAGACGACGGCTTCGTCTTCGTCTAGGGAGACGAAGAACTTCATCTTCCCCGACGAAGTTCTTCGTCTCCCAAGACATCTCCGACGTCGATCGGGCGTTCAAATGGGAGGAAAACATTCGTCGAAAGGAAAGGCTGCTTCGGGAGAGAGAGGTCGTTTGCAATAGAGTCGGAACGGTCGTCGAAGATTTCAAAACCAAACCCTAGGGTGAAACTGCCATTTTTTAAAACTTAGGCTGGGAAAAAATTAGATTCTATTTTAGTTTATTTTTAATATTATAGCAAAAATGACGATTTTACCTTTACCACCATTAGGGTTTTGTTAAATCTAACCAGTCATAGGTGGGTGTTTGATGTTTCCATAGTTAAAGGGCAGAAACTTGAGAAAACATCAAACCTTGGGTGGGAAATAGTTGTTTGGCCTAAAATAAATGACTAAGAAAAGTCTTAGTCTATCAATATATGCACGAATCATTAGAAAAGTCCTAGTCTATCTATATATGCATGAATCATAGAAAAGTTAATATACAAAGTTTAATCTTTGAAAATTCGGCTCCAATGTTAACATACAAGAATGGAAACATTTCCCTGCAAAAACATTTTGTCTTATTTGTTTATGTGGTGCATGTTTCTACTGTTTAATTTGTGAAATTGAATCAAATTATTCAAAATTTGTAGTTTGATTTAATTTAAATTTGAAAACGGTTTAAGTTTAAAAAAAATTTTAAAATAATTTACAATTTAGGTTATAAATTTTATGATTTCGATCAAACCATAACCTATTTTTTCTATATGTATATATACATGTGTTTTTTATATATTTGATATGTATTTGTACCTCGAATTAAAATGATTGATAGCTATAATTTTGTTTTTTATGAATATTCATCTAATATGTAATACTTTAATACGGCAAAATAAGAAACTCTTATTAATAAAAACAAAATGAATTGTCAGGATGGGCTGGTTGTACATTATAGAAGGACCCAATTTGCTTGAGTTAATCTAATAATTTAATAGATAAATCAACAACATATTAACCAAAATTGAATACGAAAACTATGTCATTGTTATGCAAGATTCAAAGTTCCCATTACGTATATTAATGAATACTTCACTTTTTTTTTTCATAATTAGCAATATATTTAATTATGTAGACAACAATTAACATTTGTAATTATAGGTGCATCAAGTAGAAAATGTGATTGACAACACATAATATTATATTTTATCTATATAAATCTAAATTGTAAACTAAACCATATCAAACTATAATTTTTTAATTTGATTTGTTTTGATTTAAGATCTTGTTAAACTTTCTTAGTTTAATTTGAAAATTTTCCCGAACTAGATCAAAATGGACCATATGCACCCCTTGAAAGAATATATACATATATATATATATATATATATATAAAGTATTGTTTTTTCCGCGAAGCATCAACTTTCTGCTACATTGACTAAGACCTCCATGTTAGACGTGTCAAGCATTACTAAGGAATTCTAAGGACTTTGCCGATGCATTTTCTAAGAAGCTAGTTAAGAATCTGATTCAATTTCTAGCTACAAGCTTTTTTCCAAGAGGAATCTGATTCAATTTCTAGCTTTTGAGTCTTTTGGAAAATAAAGAAGAATATGAGACTTTGCCAATGCATTTTCTAAGAATCTGATTCAATTTCTAGCTTTTAAATCTTTTGGAAATTAAAGAAGAATCTGATTCAATTTTCAAGAGTTTAATTTTGACATATTATTAGAAGGGATTTGAACTCATATTCTCTTATATATAGAACATTCTCTTTTATCACTCAAACTATCTTTAGAATAATTATATATTACTTATTGTTATTTGGTAAAGCTTCTCCTTAACTAAGTTTGTCATGACTTATAGTGAATTATAATCAATAACTAATTATAATAATAGCAATTACGTCTCATATCTGCCGATAATTTAGAACCATTGATAAGTTTTTTACTTGGAGATAACAAGAAGAAGTTCATAAGACAGTTCATCAAATTTTTAAGCATTTATGAGATTCTTTTCTTATTTTTTTCTCATACCTACGAGGAAAAGCTATTGTTCTCTATCAAATTTGGATCATGTTGTTAATATAATATTTATGTTCACTTATAATAAGAATATATCTTAAGAATCCATTTTAAATTTGGAACATTTAGATTTGATTATTTAAATGTAATTTCTCTGGTCGTCACATATATATGCAGAGAGGCTAAGAAGGAGACCTAGAATTCTTCTAGGGCTTTTGTCATATACACACAAAGAGTGATATTATTCATCTTAAGTTTATATATTATCCTTACGGTTTTTTTTCCAAAAACTAAATCTTTCTTCAAACATACTTCATTGTATCAATGTTGACTAAAAACATGTTGTAGATATAGCTTACCGACCATCAGAGTAAACCATGTTACAAATATTTTGCATTCAAGTTTTCTTGGCATTTATTATTTATCATACTGTAGTAGATATTAGGATTTGATTATTATATCTTCAATGTCACTACCATAGTACATCTTGTGTAAGATTTTGAATTGCACATTAGCTAGTGATAATGAGAAATATCCTCAAGGATGATTTTCTTTCATGTTGTAAATTTTAGCATGTCACATCTAAAAGTGTTAAATGGGTCGGGCTAGATAAAGCACGGGAAAATGCCCTTGCCTGTAAGGGCCTAGCCTATTACTGTAGCAAGTTAGGCCCTGGGCTTAGATACAAGACCCGTGGGTTAGCCCATTACTATTTTCATATTTATTTAAAATATTAATTAATAATTATAATATAAACAATTATTTTTTATTAAAATTAACGGACCAATCCATTATTATAGGGCTCGAGCCTTTTACCATACCAACCTTAGGCCAAGCCCAACCTATAGGCCTAGTGGGCTTAGCCAGAGCCAATATGATCCACCGTCACCTCTAGTGGCAAGTTAATATATACTAATTCACCTATGATAAATATGGTAAACTATGACTCTTATTAGTGTTTAAAACTTAAAAGAGGTGTAAATTTTAGCTAATTGATGATAAATTGATCCATGAACCTGATATGAATTAAAATAAATCTACAACTAGATTTGGCTTCTAATGTGGCCTTAATGACATAACGTTTAATAATTTAAATATTTTGTTATTTATTTATTCCTATATTTTAATATAATCACATGTGATTAAATAATTTTGTATAGATTTACTCGAAAAAAAAAAAAACCACGTTAGCTTCTATTTCCGATAAAACAACACAATGATCTTTGAATTGTTATGGTGGTCCGTCAATCATACTGACTAAATGTTTTATCCAACAGTAATCATCATCTTGACGAATTCATCATAATTAACTTGGCCATCACCGTCCAAATCCGCCTGGTTGATCATCTGCTCTAGTTCTTCGTCCGTCAATTTTTCACCTAGATTGATCATGACGTGCCTCAGCTACACAGAAACCACCGAGAATAGTTACGTTCATGCATGAATACTGATGTACGGACAGCCATTTTCAGAAACATGTGAGTTTGAGATTTTTATGATAATTTCCACTCAGGAATTTATTCTTCTTTATTGGAAATGCCCAGAAAAAAAAAACAAAAAAACCCATATCTAATTATTTACAATTTAGCCTTTTGTTGGCAATAGGGCGGTCATACTTTGCGCATTAAGTTCAAGATTGTTAATCAAAATTGAATATGACAATTGTGTGGATGTTATTCAAGATTCAAAGTTCCTAACACTTCACTCTATTTATTCATACTTAACAATATATTTAATTATATAAATACTAGTTCATATGTGTAAATCGAGTTGCATTGAATAAATAGGGAAAATTATAATAAATATACAAAACTAAATAATGTTAAAAAAATTATCCAAAACTTTAAGGATTAAGCAAAAATGTCTTCCATTTAAAAAATAACTAAACTGCCCTTAATATAAACCCCACATTTTTCACATATTTATTGTTTAAATTTAGTGAAAAATTCAAATCTCCCACAGATCTCTCACAGGTGTAACGAGTTTGATCTTTTTTATCGAATTTTTGTGTTTTCTGATAACCGAAAATAACAAATAAAGATAGTACATCATCTCACTTTTTGTTTGAATCAATTTATTGTTAAGAGTATTGAGATTTAAGCGAGATTTTGAGGTTTGAATGTTTAGGGTTCCGATTTTAAACAATACATAAAATGTTTTAATTCTTGGTTGTTTTACTTGAATTTCTTAAGGGGTTTTGTGTTAAAATTAGAGGCTGAAATGACGATTTTTGACCGAAAAATAGATTAGATATGTCGGCGTTACAACAATCTCTCAGGGGCACCCGTGGAGTGAGAGAAAATTTAGCATTTTCAAAATTTTAGGGGAAGGGGGAAGAGGAGGATATCCATAGGGGTCTGTGGGAAATTTTACACTAAACCGTGAAAACCATGGGTGGGGTGAAAATTGACTTTTTTAAAACTATAGGGCTTGTAAGAGATAGACTTTGAACAGTCATAACATTTGATGCGAGAAGAGTTACGAGGCCTATAATATATCAACGCAAAGTTCGTTTCGAGTTCTATAACGACAACTATCTTTGTTGGTTGTGCCCAATTTGGAGGGCCAAATAAAACTGTTTCAGTGTGTATAATACAGTTTTTTTAAACCAAATTTAGAATTTTCGGTTTTTATGATTTTGCGCTTGTTTGTAATCGAACTAGACTTTTTTGATATGTAGTTTTCAAATTTGATATCTGTCTCTTTAGTTTTGTGCTTTTCTAAACACGTTTTACGATGTAATTACGAAATTTTAAATTGATTTTTCGGTTTTCTTGTTCCTAAGTTATTTGAACGTGTAGTTTTCAAAATTCATATCTATTTTTTTAGATTTTTTATTGTTGATATTCTAAGGTATTTCAATATATCTATTTATTCTTAACATGTTATTTAAATCATTTATATATTATGTATTATCAAAATGTCTTCCACGTTTTTCTAACATTTCATTTAACCCCTAAATTATTATCAAATATCCAAATACCCCTTTACATGACATACAAACTAAATTTAACAAATTAAATTAAATTTTTAGTTAAAATTCATATAAATACTTTTTTTCATGAATTGATTTTTTTCGATTCGAATTCAGAAATACGAACTTCTTCCTTCTGAACGAATCCATATTAATTAATATTAAGCAAAAATGAGAATGAGAGTGAGTATTTAAGTGATATAAGAAGTGTATGTAATGAGAGTGAGAGTGAGAGAGTTTATATATATGTGGTAAAAGGTAATTTTGGTATTTTAAAAAAATTAGAGCATTCTTGCTTAGGAAGAGGGAAAATAGGCATTTTTGCTTAGGAATAAGAGAAATGGGCATTTTTACTTAATAAAAAGGTAAAATAGATATTTAATATAATTTCCCAATAAAAAATATGATTGGTAACATATCATTTATTGATAATATTATATTATATTTATATAGACTTAAACTGTAAATTAAACCAAACAAAATTATAATAAACTACTTTGATTTGATTTAAGATTTTGTTAAATTTTTTTTGTTTGGTTTGAATTTTTTTTTTTTATTCAATACAAAATAGACTATATACACCCCTTTGAAAGGGAATAAAAAAATGATAAAGCTATTGTATTTTCCACGAAGCATCAACTTCCTGCTACATTAACTAAGTCAGTATGCACTACAAGAACGTTTTTATTTTAAAGAACAAAAATTTTGCCCACCTTATACGAAATTTGTTATAGTGACATCATTTAAAGTTCCCCACCTCCATGTTAGCTAATATTCTTTACAAGCTCTTTTCCAAGAAGCTAGCTAATATATGCGTGTGTGTGTGTTAAGATTTAAGATTTAACATGTTCCCACATCTTTAAAATGGGAAACCTTATCACCAGTAAATTCCAGCTAGAAATTGAATCAGATTCTTAACTAGGGAACTTGTAAAAATGAAGTCAAAACGTGTCTTGCTGGGAAAAATGATATGAGTAAAGGAAGGTAAACGTAGGGAAAATGCATTGGCAAAAGCCCTTGGAATTCTTTAGTATTGCTTGACACGTTTGCATGCGTTGCCTGCACTGCAAAATAGAATAAGTTTGTCCAGGGAAAGAGCATTGACGCATTCAGATTTCAAAACCTTCTTCTTATTTCAGATAAGGGTGTTGAGTAAGAATGGTGATTATAAAATAATAATTTTATTAAAATACAACTATTTAATGGATATTGTTGAAAATTGACTGTGGCTAAGTCAAAAAATTTAGAAAAGGATGATGCATTGTATTATAAGTTGTGCCTGAGTCTTTACATTTTGTGGACCAATTCGGTTCATTAGGATCCATACTTTAACGAGCTTTGACACAACATGACCTGTGACACTTCAGACTATTCATTTTTCATCTATGTCAGCCCTAGTCTCGCAGAGGAATATAGTCTTTAATCTTTCTCAATAGCATATAAATGGCTGCAATTAGGGTTGGACTCGAGCCAAGCCAATTCGAACTCGGCTCAATCGAGCCTGAAATGAGCCGGGCTTAGTCGAGCTCGAGCTACTCATCAGATTTTCTAATTAAAATTTTTGATACAAAACGACGTCGTTTTGATCAATATATACTAAAAACGATGTCGTTTTGATAATGAAAAACGAGTTAAACTGAATTCAAACCCGAAACGAGCCGGCCTTAGCCGAGCTCGAACTCGAGCCACCCATATATGAACCGAGTCGAGCTCGAGCTCGGCTCGGCTCGAATCTAACCCTAGTTGCAATCAAAGTATCAGGGAGTATATCAATGTTTCTTTGCTAAGGTTTATTTTCTCATTGAAATAGGTTATTTAGTATTAAAAATATTTCCATTCTCTAATGTCACTTATTACAATTTAAAAAGTGCTTATAAAGCCGATATTAGTAGAACAATTGGTTAAGAAATCGAATTTTAGAGGTGGAGTCAAAAGTGAATCCAAGAGAGTTGAAGAGAGTCCATTCACCCTTTGACAAAAAATAGTTTATTATACGTAAAATATTAATATAACCCCTAGATTTTGTTATGTCTTTATTGCCTTCCTTTGTATTGTACTTTTTATTTAACCTTGCCCTCTTTAAGTCTTATTTTTTAGTATGTCATTGCATAGAGCCAGAGAAGTTAAGTTCAACTTTTATATTTTTACAAATGAATGTGTTTGTATTGAAGTAAAAGATTTTAATGATGGATTATTAGAGTAATGCTTATTGGTCAAGTTCAACCCCAAAGCAATGGTCATGCTCTACCGAGCAAGGTTCATAGTAAGAAAAGGTGTTCACGAATGATTAAAATTGATAATATTATATTTATTAAAAAAATAAAAATAACTATTGGAATGAAGTTTTCTGAAAATTGATAATATAAAAATTCTACATTATATTAGAAGTTGGAAGTTTAGCCTTTTGACCCAAAAGATCTGGCCCAACCCAATCACAATGGGCTTGCAAATTTCCGGCGTAGGCAACATGCAAAATTTAAGCATGGCAAGATACAATATCTATAGAAATAAGGGCAAATACAAATTGAGTCAAGTTCAAACACTTTTTGGCTCGAGTTTGACTTAAATAAAAAAATATTTTGATTCGAGTTCAGTTCAAGTTTGTTGAGACAAAATTAAAGATAACTCAAGTTCAGTTTGAATTAAAATAATTCTACTCAAGTTTATCACTCAAATCTATTGTTTAGATTCATGACTCGAGTTTATAGTTCATTGATATAACAATATTATTTTATCCAATAATTGATAAAATGATATCATTTTGATAATTATTTGACATAACTCAAATCAAACCATAAGCCAAATTCGAATTGAATTGAACTGTTTGTTTGGCTTATAAGTTAGACTGAGTCAAACTCCGTCTAACTCAAACTTATTTTGGTTTAAAAAATGACCCAATCTTCTTGACTTAAGTTTGAGCTAAACGAATTTAAACTGAATTGACCTATTTGTTTGACGTCATTTTTATTAATTTAGGGTAAAATGATTAAGTGAAATAATTAAGGATATTATAGTAATTTAACTTTTAAATACTGTACCTTTTTTTTTTTGGTTAATAAAGTTTGATTTTAGATAGACAAATGTTATTCGAGTCATCAAACCTAAAATGTAATTTTCTCAATCAGATTTAAGTCTCTATGGGAAACAAACTCATATGAATAAGGTGACAAAGTGGGCTTTCAGGCCATGGAGAGATCCCTTTCTAAACCCTAGAGCCCATGGAAATTATCTTCTCTATGATCCAACCCTGAGCGGAAGTCCTGATTTCCAAGGTGAACCGAAAAAACTAAATACACAGTGAGCACAAGGAAGAACTCCATTGTAGTTTTCTCACAGTTCTGCGATAAATGACACAAAGTTCTCCTGTGCTCTCAGGAGTTAGTATAATTAGTAAAAATAGTAAAATTTTCAAGAAAATGTTTAGGTTTAAATTTCTATCAAATTTGTGAATTTTATCATTATATCTTATAATTTATCTGTTTAATTAATCCAGACAAGATTCTTCAGTTAAAAAAAAAAAATTCCGGTGTAACAATTATTAGAACATGAACATTTAGATAGTAGAATTTATCACTTTTAAAAGGGTGTTTGGTTTAGAAAATATTTTATTACTAAAATTAAATGATGATCTTTAAGATAGATTTTCTTGAGGATTATTAGATATAAATTATTACTATATTTGATAAAATTTGATAAATTGGATAGGTATAAATATTTATTGTGTTTGATTATGGGTAATAAAAAGATACTAATATATTATTTTACTTAAATATACTTGAGTATAATTATTCTAAAATATTTTTTTATGTTATTTATTATATTAATTAAAATAAGATTATTTTTACTTTAAAAAAATTAACAAATAGGGATATTGTTATAATAAAATAAAAATTATTCCAGTAATATTTTAATATTTAAGGTAAAATCTCTCATATTAAAATTAATAATAAAATATTAGTAATTAAATAAAATCTTTAATATAATTAATAAAATATTACTAAAATTTTTTATCACCTATAAATTAAATAAAATAATATAAATAATAAAATATAAATTATCAAAATAATCTTTAATTTCTTGTCACAAACCACACCTGAAGAGTATAAAGATATTGCATTTTTCTAGATAGGACTATGACATTATTTCTTGTTCCATTACTCCATAATTCAATGAACATGTAACTCCATGATTCAATGAATATATGGTTTGGAATCCAACTTTTTATCTCTTAGGATAATGTGCTTGACTTTGAATTCCAAAGGCAAGCAGTGGCCTCAGTTTACTCGGTTACTAATACTTTACCATATAGGAATTTTATTAACTTATTTATAGAAATGGTAATTATATAATTTTAAAATAATAAAAAATTAAATAATTAAATTATTTATATAATATAATTTTATTCTTAATTGGGACAATATATAAGGCAAAAATAAATAAAAACAAACTAATCATACTAAATAGAATAAACTTTAGATTTAATAATCAATCAGATAAATTAAAATTTTAATTTTAATATATCTTCTAAAAAAACTTAAATCTACATTTTTATATTAATATAAATTTTTTTAGGGATATTAGTTAAAATCGACAATAATTTTTCTGTCTAAACCCTTTTAAGTAAACGTATAGTGATTTTACTTTTATAAGTAAATTTAATTTTAGTTTCAAGAATATCCTTTTGGTTAATTACGTCACTTTCAATTATTTATGTCACTCTCAGTTAATTACGTTGAATTTGACGTAATTTTTTTTTAAGATTTGATAAGTTCTAATTTGAAGATTCAGTGAGTCATGTTTTAAGGATTCAAAACATATTTGAAAACTGATAAATTTTTGTTGAAATGCAAATAGGAACGAAAAGATTAGCACAAGCAAGGAAAATGGTGAATGCAATAGGTAGTGCGTAGGGTTTGTAAAGTATGTAAAGGGTGCGTAAAGTACGTAAAGAGTAAGTAGGATGCGTAAAATGTGTAAAGGGTGCGTAAGAATTATATATAATATATATATAACAAAAAAACAGAGGGTGCGTAAGGGTGCGATCACTTTCGCAACTCACACACCCCCTATATATATACATAATTATTATTTATATATTATATTAAATATTATAATATATATAAATATGGGGCTACATACGGTGCAAAAGTGCGCGCACCCTTATGCACCCTTTGTTTTATTTTTTTTTATATTTATATATTATATATAATTTTTACACACCATTTATGCATTTTATGCACTCTACGCACCTTTTATGTACTTTACACACATTATGCACCCGTTTCTCACCCTATGCACCATTTACGTATTCTATGCACTCTACACACCATCTGCTCGCACTCACCATTTTCCTTGCTTATGCTAATCTTTTCATTTTCATCTGTATTTCAATAAAAATTTATCAATTTTTAAATATGTTTTGAATCCTTAAAATATGACTCACTGAATCTTCGAATCAGAATTTATAAAATCTTTGAAAAAAATTTCATTAAATTTAACATAATTAACCGAAAGTAACGTAAATAACCGAAAGTGACGTAATTAGGCGAGAGGATATTATTAGAATTAAAATTAAATTTATTTATAAAAGTAAAACTGTTATACGTTTACTTAAAAATGTTTAAACGAAAAAATTATTGGCGATTTTAACCAATATCCTTTTTTTTTTTCCTTAAATTATCTTATAAGTTAGACACGGTTGTCATAAAGCATTTTGACTTGTTCGCTAAATTTATTAAACCTAATTTGGAATAGGTGGGAATATTACCACAATTGGCTTAAATTAAGAAACAGCACTGTCTACCTTCATTTTACAGTTCTCCTAATCATCTCCGTGATTTTCAGTGCATAAATTTATGTCAAATCAAACTATTCATCAAGTTATTTCCATGTGGTCACATTCAAATCTAAAATCTTATATAAGATATGTTACAATAATAATATTGATTATTAAATGATGAATCATGATACACATTATAATTATTCAAAGTAAATGCAAAGAAAAAAAAAGTTAGATACAAAGTGGTTTTTTAATACGAGTCAATTTGTTGTTTAAGAGTTTATATTAATAGTTATGATATTAATGACTCAAATAAAATAGTTTAACAGAAAATTTATAGAGAAATTTTTAAAGAAATATTTTAAAAAGACTCAATTTCGAACAAAAGTCTGAGAGAAAATTGTTGAATTTTATAAGAATCTTTTGTGACGAAGTTTTATTTATTTCTAAATATCATATATCTAATTTCTTATGTTTTTCTCTCTAATTTCTACTCATTCATGCCACCCTCAATAATTTTTTTTGGTTTAAAGGATATAAGAGTGGTTACAATCCTATGGATTACATTCGAAATTCCAATTTAGATATTAATCGGTTACATTTAGAAGATAAGATAACAATTATGTAAAAGAGAGAAATATGTATTTCTATGATACTCTATATATCAAAATTCTTAGTTTTTTATGTAAAATTTATATAAACAATAATTTTAAGGAGAAAATGCCAAAAATAAATTTTTTCTCTCAACAACAAATTCAAAGTAAACATAAAATTCATGATAATTCAACAATAAAGCAAGACAGAGCCCATAGAAGGCTATAATACCAAATGAAAGAGATAAATACGTGTTTTTATCTATGCATAAACATAAATATGCAAGATAACAACGAGAATAAATTTAGCAGAATATAAAATCTACTAACCTCTCGTCATTGTTTGATGATTTGTTGTAGAATGAACCACTGAAATCTTTGAATGTTATGGCTTATAGGTGATCTTATCTTACAGTATATGGTGTATGTGTGCCTTTTTAAAAATCATTCACCTAGGGACTTTGAAGATAACTTAAATACATCTTATCATAAATGATGAAAAACTAAAGCTTTTATGGATGAGTTACAATATGGGAGTTACAAACCATTAAGACATGAGAGTTATTACAGACCATCAATATTCATAACAGTTTTCTCATTTACTATTTGAAGCAGTTACTAGGAAGAAGAAACTGACACTATGAGTTAATAAGATAGAAATTATTGTTTTTTATCATGGGTAGATGATATGAAATGAACACTAAATAATCAATTATAAATGATGTATATCCTAGCATGATACACTGATAGTAGTTTCTATAAATGATCACTTCTTTGAAAATTATTTTGTAAATAGGAAACTATCATACAATCGATTATAGAATTATGAGAGATGTTTATCATAACTTGAACCACGGGTTATCGCTTCTATAAAAAGTCAGTTTCTTAAGAGAATTTCATTGGGAGAGAAGGAGTTGGTCTTTCATGCAAAAAGAGCGAGGTTATTTCTTTGTGTGTGAAACGAAATTCTATATGGTCATACATTTATAATAAAGTCTTATGTTTTTGCCAATTGAATCTTCCTTACCGACCATTTCTCTAAGTCAAAGTCTTAAATTGGACCCAAAAGTTGGAGAAATTCCACATCGACACGACAACTTTGAGTTGGTCTTTTTGAAATTATATATTAATTATTATTCTCCTTCTCTTTCTTATCCTTGTAAAGGAAAACTATTGTTACTTAAAAAAAAAAATTATTGTTTTCAATCAAACGTTTCGATAATTTTTCTGTTTCATTTTACTTATACGAATAATCTTAAAAGCCATTTTAAATTAAGAATATTTAAATTTGATTGTTTAATCGTAACGTTTCTTGTCATCATATGTATAAGAGGAGGGGTAAAAAAGTAATTAGACATAGATACATACACGTAAAATGGGTGATATTATTCGTCTTAAGTTTATATATCATACTTAAGGCTCTTGTCCAATAATTAAATCATTCTCTGGACATATTTTATTGTATAAACATTGATTTTATATATCATACTTAGGGTTTCTGTCCAATAATTGAATCATTCTCTGAACATATTTTATCGTATAAACATCGATTAAAAACTTATTGTGAACGTAAGTTTTCGACTATTAAACCTCATCATGTCAAAAATCTTTTGTATTGAAATTTTCTTTGCACTTATTATTTCTCATACCATAGTGGATATTAAGATTAATTATTTGTTCCTCAGCATCACTATTATAGTTTATTTTATTTAATATTTTAAATTGTATATATTAATTGATGACGAGAAATCTTATAAATAATTATTTTATTTTATACCATAAATTTTTCATATGTCATAAGTTAAATATTCTAATCCACTTGTGATAAATATAGTAAATTAATGAGTCTTGTCGATATTCAAAACTTAATATATTATATTTTTAACACTAAAATAAATACTGAATTAGATAATATTGGTAACATATTATTATATAATTAATTAATTTTAAATTAAAGATAAATTAATATTCAATCATATGATTAAAAATTAAACATATGTAACAAAAATGAAATATTTTAACTTCTAATTCCAATTAAATAACACAATGATATTAGAAATGTCCACCTAGAAATGAAGTAAAACAATTTAGAAATAATAATAAAAATAATAACACAGGTGCTTGGCTTATTAATTTCTTGGGTGAACCAATTAATATTGAATGTTATGGTGGTCCGTCAATCAGACTGACTAAAAGGCCTTATCCAGCGGTCATCATCATCTTGACGAATTCTTCGTAATTAACTTGGCCATCACCGTCCAAATCCGCCTCCTTGATCATCTGATCTACTTCTTCGTCCGTCAACTTTTCACCTAGATTGATCATGACGTGCCTCAGCTACACAGAAACCAGAGAGAATAGTTACGTTCATGCATGAGTACGGATATACGTACAGCCATTTTCAGAAATTTAATTCTTATTTCCATTCAAAGATTTATTCTTCTTTATTCAAAATACCCAGAAAAATATTCACTTTAAACCACTTCCAATTCCAATTTGGGAAAAGGCCGCACCCAAATTGAGCTGATTCAGTCTCAAATATTGGTTTAATTCAATTATACTTGATTCAAATCCATTTAAATTAAACTCAAATCAACTTAAAGTAAAAAAGGGAGACTCATTTCTGAAATTGAACCAAACTTAAGTTAACGTTTGATTCAATCTAACTCATGGCTCAATTCAATTTAAGCTTAATTTACGGTTCGATTTGAATCATATTATATATTTATCAAAACGATATTATTTTACTCATTATTAAATAAAACAATATTTTTTTATCAAAAAACCTAAAGATTAATAAAACTAATAGAGTATCAAAACTTTTAGATTAAAGATTTAGATTCGAACTTCTATCACATTTATAAAACTTTGAAAAAACTAATTTAAAAAAAATATTTTTTTATCTATGAATTATGAATTCGAGAGATTTGTAACTTGAATTTAAGTCATGAACTCAAACTAATGTTCACACTACAAAACTTAAAGACCAACCAAACTCAATATAATGTTAGCTTTGGGTTGACAAATTCAAACCGTCTAATTTTTTATTTGATTAAACTCAAACTAGAAAATATTTGAACAGGACTCTGTTCTTATCTCCCTAATTAGGAATCCATGTTCTGAGTTTCAACTCAACTCAAGTTCTGTTCGTACCCAAGACAACCCTTTAAACTACATTATTATAGAAGTTTTAGGATCAAACTTGAATTTTGTGAAGGAAAAACAAGATAAATTAGAAAAATACCTCATTAGCTGATATGTATCCATTTTGATCTTTATCAAATACTTTAAAAGCTTCTTTAAGCTCCTCCTCTGCGTCAGTTTCCTTCATTTTTTTGGCCATTAAGCTCAAAAACTCTGCAAACTCAATCGTCCCATTTCCATCAGCGTCCACTTCGTCGATCATGTCCTGCAGTTCATCTTCTGTTGGATTTTGATCCAGAGATCGAATCACAGTCGCCAATTCTTCAACAGTGATACAACCTTCACGTTCAAATCATATATATCAAACAAAATACATCATGATGATGAACACATACCAGATCAAAAACATTGACAGATATAATAATTAAGAACTCACCGTCCCCATCTTTATCGAAGAGACAAAAGGCTTCTTTAAACTCAACAATCTGTTCATCAGTCAGTGCATTTGCCATACTGCGAGAGAGAGAAAGAAACAGAGCGAGAGAGAAAGAGAAGGATTAGCTCAAGCTGAGCCGGGTTTATGTACAACTCCAATCTGGTAAATACAAATATATTTATAGAGGAATTGGGTTTTTATTTTTTTGACAAATCAAATTTTCATATTAAATTAATCAAAATTTGATTTTTTTCTTTAGGGTAAACTTTCACTATTTTAAATATAATAAACTAATCAGCTTGTTTCACCAAACAAAACAAATAATTTTTAATTATATTTATTTAATATCTTTTATAAAAAATACAAAAAATTTGATATAAATTCGAATTGAGCTCAACTTTGATAAATTTATGCTCGAATCTAAGAATTTTGTATTATCAAGCTCAAACTCAAATTAAAGTTTAAAGGGTTTTCAGCTTGCGAATCTAAAAATTCAATTCGAGTGAACTATAACAACATTATTTTAATTAATACACATCAAATAATATTATTTTAGTTAATTTTTTAACTCAACTACAATGTCCAATCAAGCTTCACTTAGTACTATAATCAAACTTAAGCTCGACTACCCTTAGATCGAATTGATTTGGGAAGAGCTCATTGAGTTTGATTTTTTCAAATCGAATTGAATTTGAGTTGATCTAAGCTCAAGTTCAACTCAACAAAAATCCACCCTTACCTTCTTATAAAAAGTCTAAAAGTTTAACGTTTTTGATAAAAATATTGAAAATTCAATCTGTTCGATAAAAAACAAAATTAGGATAAATGTGATTATTAGACACCTTCAACTTCAATTATTGTTATCACCATTTATAAATATCTCTGGTATAAAAAGTAAAGAAATAAGTAAAATAATAAGAGGCAAATGCAGCTTATGACTAGAGTTGGGTGTTATTCTAATGGCTTTCTAGCAAAGAAAGAGTCATATTGAACCCTTCCTCTCCTTATAATGGACTTTTTTTGCAAGCAACATCCATAAATTATGGAAATTCAATTTTGAGTATTAATTAGACACTTAAATGGTATATAATCTTATAATTTTTTTTTTTTTTTTACAACGAGAGAGGAACTCCATCAAAGTAAAACTGTCATATAAAACCAAACATTTCAAGAGTTTACTCATAATATATCGTTAAAGAAGACTTGAACTCAAGCTACTTCTTAAGGGTATTTCTTTAAAATTTTTATTTTACATTAATTTACAACCCATGCATAAATGAGTAGTGTTATATATACAAATAATATACGTAATTTTACACACAAATAATAACATGTCATTATATGATTGAACAATTTAAAATTAAAAATAAAATAATATTTATTCATATGATAATATGTTATTATTTGTATATAAAATTATGTTTATTATTTATATACATATTTTTATTTATTGCTAATGAAATCTTTTAATATAAATGAAAGACAGCTGTAAGGCTTGTAAGCTTGGGAGACACAGCATTGAGAAAGAAAGACCAAATGGGTATGCGGAGTACAGGGGAATGTGTAGTCTGTTTCTAAATTTTCAAACCCAGGAAGCACGCTGCGTCCCTTGCACGAGCGAGCTCACATATTACATTATTATTACTAGCAATTTTCTTAACATCAAGTTCATGAAGAGAAATTACAAAAGGCCAAAGGACTATTTTCCACCCAAGATGTGTTGTTTTCCCAATATTTTCTCTGTTAATTTTGAAAATTTTATGTACCTATCCGTAAACGGTTAAAACTAACGGTTTCAAGGGTAAAATCATTATTTTATATGTATTATAAAAAATAAACTTAAATTTGATTTAATTTTTTCTCCTTAAACTCTAGAAACTAATAATTTTTTCCGACCTAAGTTTTAAAAAACAGTATTTTCCCCTATAGGGTTTTCAATTTTTCAGATTCAATTTTCTGACGCCGTTTCTTCCTTTCTGATGACCTCCAAGCGATGTCTCTTCCTCTCCAGTATGGTCTCCTTCCGAAAACTCTCCTGAGAGTGCTCGTCGATGGAGACAACTCATATTTTTACAAACATGAATTCGTAAAAATTATTAACTACTCTGATTTAATAACTATAGGATCAACAAAAAATTCTTATTTTTCCCTACTGAAACTAAAGGAAAGGCCTCCTTGTATGGGAGAGGAGTGCCCCTGATTACATCACTGGATCCAACGTTTTACTTTGTTGAGCTGGTCGGTCTCCATAATAAAAAAATTTATGAATGAAAAATGAAACTAAGTGAGAAAGCTGATTCATAAATGTAATGTAGACAGGAATTAATGCGCTTGGCTGACTACGCGGTTTTATTTGCTAAGGCGGTCAGCTCTGCATTTCTGCTTTCCCCGTCCAGTAATTAATACGGAGGGTTCGTTGCCTAACATTTGGAATTCTTTCAGTCCAAAGGGTCATTTTCCTCCGCCACCCCAAGTTTTAGTCTAATCACAACATACCTATAACAGTTTAAAAACTTAAATATCTATTTATAGACTAACTTTTATTAAAAGTTTTTATTAAAAATAAAAGTAAAATCATTATTTTATCACTAAATTCTAAAAATCTATATTATTTTCTTTTTATAATTTAATAAATTAATAATTACACTCTAAGATAAAGTTTTAAAAAGTTATATTTCCCCTCCTTTACTAACTTATGATATTTGGTAAGGCAGTCAGCTCTACATTTCTGCTTTCCTCATCCACTAATTAATACGGAGGATTCGTTGCCTAACATTTGGAATTCTTTTAGGCCAGAGGGTTATTTTCCTTCGCCACCCTAAGTTTTAGTTTAATCTTTAAGCATACCCATAACAGTTTAAAAACTTAAATATCTCCCTATAGACTAACTTTTATTAAAAAAATTTATTAGAAATAAGGGTAAAATCATCATTTTATCACTAAATCCTAAAAATCTATATTATTTTTTTTCTATAATTTAAAAAACTAATAATTATACTTTAAGATTAAGTTTTAAAAAGTTATCTTTTCCCCTTCTGGGACTACTAAAAACTAACTTCTAATACTTGGTAAGGCAGTCAACTCTGCATTTCTGCTTTCCTCATCCAGTAATTAATATGTACGATTCGTTGCCTAAGATTTGGAATTTTTTTAGGCCAAAGGACTACTTCCCACTCAAATTTTAATCCAATTTAAAAAACACACTTATAATAATTAAAAAACTCAAATATACACTTATAAACTAACCTCTGTTAAAATTTTTTATTAAAAATAAAGATAAAATCATCATTTTACTATAAAATCCTAAAAATCTATATCATTTTATCCTTATAGTTTAAAAAATTAACAATTTCAGCCTAAGATTAAGTTTTAAAAAGTTACCATTTCTCTATAGGGTTTGAAAATCGTTTCTAGCCAAATAATCCGATGAACGGACGATGGTTAGAATGACAGCAAGATAACATCTGGACGACGAAACGTCATCTATCTAGTTGACCTTTTGTCATCGAGAAGCATTATCTAGATTGATGATGCTTCCTCGTCGATCTAAAGATGACAAACAACATTTCGTCGTCCTACAGTCATTCTCGCCACTATTCATTTGCTGGATTACTTAGCTGAAAACGATTTTCAACCTAGGGGGAAAATGGTAATTTTTATATAACTTAATATTAGGGAAAAAATTATTAGTTTTTCAAACTATAAGGGAAAATAATTAGATTTTTAAGGTTTTAGAGTTTAGTAATAAAATGACAATTTTACTCTTGTCTTTAATAGACAATTTTAAGAGAAGTTAGTTTATGAAAGAAATTTGAGTTTTTAAACTGTTATTAATATATTTTTAAAATCAGATTAAAACCTTGGTGGGAAATCATCGTTTGGCCATATTTTTATGTTTTATTCATTTAACATGTTAATATAATTTAGGAATTGGGAGTGGGTACGGACTTGGTATTCAATAAGGTGTTTACACGAGAATTAGTATCCCAAATAGAAGTACATAACACTTGGTCTTGCGCAAACGCTATATAAAGTGATGAGTAATGCTAGGGAGAGTGTTGATGTATTATAAAGGCCAAAAGACTTATTCCCACTCAAGGTTTAGTATATTCTCAAATTCTTATCTGTAAAATTTTAAAAATCCAAATACCCATTTATAGATTATTAAAGTAAAAAAAAAAATAAAAGTTTATCTCATTTTCTCTCCTAAAACCCAAAAATTAACAATTTTCCCTAGAATTAAATTTTAAAAAATTGTATTACCACTCCTCCCTTTCAATTTTTTAGGGAAATTTTTCAGTAAAGGGTCAGCTTCTTCGGTGCTCTATATGCCTCCTAGTAATGCCCCTTCCTCTTTGGTAACTTGAAACTCGTCTCTCTTGGCACGATTCATCCAGATGAAGACTCGTATTCTGTGACAAAGATGAGTCCAAAAAAAGGGAGAGAGAAGGCTGGAGGGTGCCAAATGTCGAAAAAGGAGAGGTTTTGTCAAAAAATTGAAACCCTATAAGGGAATACAACTTTTTAAAACTTAATTTTAGAAAAAAATTATTAGTTTCCCAAATCAATAAGAGAAAATGATTTTTTTATTTATTTTAATATTACTTGTTAAGAACTAACAAATTTTGTTAACTTTAATTACTTATTAATAGTTATTTAGGTTTTTGAAATTTTATAAATGAAAGTTTAAAAATACACTAAACCTTTAATGAAAATAAGTATTTTGGCCTATTATAAATGGGTGATATAGACAACATATTTTTAATATAGTTTTGTATGCTAAACAGAACTCTAGTCTAAATCTATGATTATGTTATTAATGATTCTGAGAAGAAGTTTGATAGAGTATTGTGATTACAATAGAATTATTCCAAATCTCTTTTATCTCATTACAATTGTTTATAGTTATAGAACAAAGAACTATGATCACATATAAGTGCCTATTGAAAATTTATTCTTATTTTAATTCTATGAAAATAAGATAAAATATTAGATAATGAGAAGTTAAATTACATATACTGAGAAGCTCTTCTCACTACTTATATGTGTAAGTAGACATGATAGCGAATTGTATTGAATTGATTTCAATGCAACCCACTATACCAATGGGTCATGTTGGGTTAGTTTCAACATAACCCATCAAGCTTGTGGGTCATGCCAAACCCAAAGCCTGTTCAAACAAACTCGTAAAAATATATAAACCCACGACATAACCCATGTTAAAACGGGTCATACCGTGTCAGGCTCTTAACAGACAAACCTCTTAATTATATATCTTATTATTTTTTGTTATGTCTCTTAGATTTTCCATACTAATTTTTAGTTTTACCTATAAGAATAATAATAAATAATTAATAAATTTAAACTCTTCATATTACCTTTTGGTTTTCCCATAAAATTAATAATAAATTTATTATTACTTTTTAATTTTTTATAACATTAATGAATACTTTTGGATTTTTCATCTAAATTATTTGGATTTTTTATGTAATATTAATATTTTTAAAACAATTAATAAATTATTTAATAAATTGTGTAACGTATCATGTCAAACCGGGCTGAACTTCATAGCTCATAGGTTGTTACAATGCATACCGAGACCTGTGGGTTGTGCCAAAAACAAGAGAGCTTGCCGAGCCCCTTGACATGTTTACATGTAAAGGACTTCTATATACATGCTAGATGATTTGTGTGTAAATAGATGCATGTGCCCCTACGAAAACTTGCCTCCTCTTAGGAGTTGTTCGTAAATTTGACCAAAAGATAAGTCTTGTCACAGAAGTATTTCAGACCACAGGCTACGCTTTATCTGGTCTCATATATTCAACAAGCATGGATGGAAATGAAGACACAATTTAGTCTTGATTGGTCAGAGATTTTCCTTCTGGTCACCGTCAGCACGTAACAGCAACTGAAGACTACGAAAATTTGACTGGAATTTTTGAAGGAACGACTTGTTACTGTGAGAAGCCATGGACATGTTGACTGTCAGCCATATTTTTTTTTCTTTTTTAATTAATAAATTTCATGTGGGTTTTTGAAATTTCTTTAGATTTCTCTTGAAATTGTCAAAGATCTTTTCGACATGTTTGATTCTTGATAATATTAAAAAAAAAAAAGGAGAGTCGGTGATACACAAGGGAAACTCAAATTTTTGCCCCTTTTTGGAGCCGCTTATACATATTTACTATACTTTTTATATTTGTAAAACTACCATTTAATCATACAAAAACTCCAACATTTTTGTCATATCCTACAAATATATATTTTTTTTTTCACGTAAAGATATCAAGAATGAACTCAAATTTTAAAGTGTTGATTGTGTCTAAAGTTTGGTGAATGATAATAAAGAGTTTTTGATTAAAAAAATCAAAAATAAACTCAAATTATAAATTGTATATCTGTAAAAGAATAAATTGATGAACGACATTACCAAGGGTTGGCATTTGCCCAGCCTACACTTACCCAAGATTGACGGTAATGATAGTTTAGGTATTATGTTTTTATTGTGGTTAAATATTGAACATCTAAAAAATATGGTAAATTTGTATTACGGTAAAAATTTCAATTTTTAAAAAGTGCCCTACGAGGTTGGGCCTAACTATGGGCCAGTCGTTTAAAGCCTATCACCAGCCCAATATCTTGACTGAGCCTGACATTCCCATTTATTTCTTTAATCCAATCACTTCACAAAACCCAATTTCATTCCTTTCTTTATTGGACTTCTCCCTCTTTCTTGTTTTTGTGATCCATTATGACGCATTTTCACTGTGACTTTACAATGCTCCTCCATCAAACACTGGATTTGATTTGAACTTACTCCAACTTAAATCAAATTAGATAAGTTCAAATCAAAGATTAAGCTTGTTTATGTTAGTTCAAGTAAATTCGAATATTCAAATTTAAATCAATTTAAAATTAAATTATTTTCGAATTAGTTCAAACATCAATTCATCAGTCTTGATTCGAATTGAATTCATCCCTAGTTCCACCTGTAACACCTCCCTTTTTTTCAGTCTTATGAATGTAATATGGGTTTAAGGCAGATAATTTGTTTTGTTTAATTGGTGTAGAATAGGGGTAAACACAATCAAAGTTGGCTTAAGTTCAGCTCTACATTCAGTTTGAATTATCTGAGCTCAAATAAGGATAGTCTCAATTCAAGATCGAGTCAAGTTGAGCTAACTTGACTCAATCAAGTTGCTAGAAGTCATTGACAAATTCTTCTTCTCTTATGATTTTTTATCTTATTTTTAGTGATTCTTCTTCTTCGACAATTTCTCAATGACTTTTATAATAAACATATCACTAATCGAGCAAACTAAACTCAATCTCAAACTAATCATTATAAATTTAAGTTAAGCTGAAACTGACTCTTACTTAGGCTTGATTCAGTTTGAATTCACCCCTAATGTGGAAAATAAAGAAATGATATGAAGTTAACCAAATTTTGGATTCTTAGTTCTTGCTGATTTTGTTTTATGAAACAGTGAAAAGAAAGTAGCTAAATTTATACATGCAATAAAGCTGTAGTTATAAACCGAGTTGCTAACAGTAGGAACATACTGTTACATTTTACCTCACGAACACTGTCAGTTGCAGCCATAACAGCTGAGCTTTGCAGCGTTGCTACTTCAGCCAAAGAAATAGAACAGCATGTCTCATCAGGCTGGCTTCAAAAGGAAATCGAATGACAAATTAACCATAATCTGAGGCAGACCCTCGAATCCTCCTCTTGATTCATATAGGTTGACCCTTTGGGACGATTTTATCTTTGATCCACATGTAGATGGGAACCAGTACAAAGTAGGTTGCTGCAATGGTCCCAAGAAGAAACCTTAGGAGGAACACAAATGGATTCACAGGCTTCTTTACATCCTCTGCCTTAGGACCAAGCTGCTTTAAGACACATCATAAACCTCGAATAAGAAAAAGAAATGAATTTCAATAAAACTATATACACCCAATTTTGATTCCCAATAAAGTGTTTAAATAATGTATTATCATATAGTAATTAGATGATTTTGAATAAATAATAAAATAATACTGAATTACATGATGGGGTATCCAACTAGATACTCAAAGTGTGGTGTACATAGCATTGCTCAATGAATTTACATTAAGTCAAGCTATAATTTGTACAAGATTCATTATATTTCTAGCTATGAATAAATTGAATGTCTAGATAAGAATTTATTCACACAAACTAAAGTGATAATACATGATTGGATGATGCAATTTTTTTCTCACTTCAAAATCACTCAATGTCTTAATTACGTGTTGTCACATCAAGTTGTATGAATAAATTAGTAAAAATTGTTAATGTACAATTACTCTCCATATAACACATGGCAATGACTAAAGAAAAGCAATTCCATTTCAGTGGTCAACATTAAAGGATACGAAGCCCCTAAAAGCTAAATTGTCTCAGCACAATCTAAACTCCAGCCTGCAAATCTTAACACGAGAAAAGGTCGAACAGCATGACTATGACTATTGCAATACTATCAGCTCCTCACAAGGATTCATAAACTTCAGAAACCATGACAGAAACAGCATATATGAGCCATGACAGATCGCCCTTCTTACAAATGCACCAACACAAGTCTCAAGTTTCAATCTCAAAGTTGTTACCTGTAGGGGGGAGTCTCCTGATAAAGGCTTTACACCTGTCACAGAGCAACCCATGATCAATCCATGCCGACGGACTCCACGGTACCATTTTGGACCAATCCTCTTCAGCTTAACATCCTTGAAACCAGCTTTCGTAAACCATTCAATATACTCTTCCTCCTTTGGAAAGAGCATCCACATATCTGCAAAGAATTGAGACAACCAAAAGGTTGGATACACAGGACCTATGACACAGGCTTTACCTCCTATTTTTAGTACCCTGTATGCTTCTTTGATGCCACGTTGTGGGTCTGGCCAGTACTCAATACTGAAGAACAATATCAATTTATCAGATAAGAATGAAGAATTAGACTCACATATGAAAATCACAATATGGTTTAGAGTTAAAAGCCTCAAAAGAGCTTATTTCATTCATGACTGATATTACCACTTACAAATCGGAGCCATCAAATTCCTATATAAATTTCAAGTTAAAACATAAATATTACCTTCCAGCTGACACATAGCGATCTGCGTAATCAGTCGGGAATGGGAGATCCTCTGCATCACCTTCAATTATGGTGCATTCCTTCAAGGGCTCCTTCTTTTTCGCCTTGGCAAGCTGATGTGGTGACTGATCAAGAATTGTAACATTTTTGGCATCCACATGCTTAACTATACCAAGAGTTGTAAATCCAGTCCCGCCGCCAACATCTACCACTCTCATATTCCTATCATAGAGATCAGCAGGCTCTAACGCCTCATCTCTCATGTCCTCAGTCCAGTGACCAGGATTTATGATATGGTCATACACTATAGATAAGAACCTGTAAAACCAAAATGCCTCTTTCTTGTGTTGTATGAACCTCGGCTGAGAAGCAGGCCTTGAAGATGATATACTGCATCTGGTTCTAAACATCAGAGCATTTTGTTTCCTATTGTAAGACACTAACCTGATCTTTGGGAAGCACAAGCACCTACCATGAAAATCTGAGCCCGCAAATCCTAACCCAGTTGGGGCAATTGAAGCCATGAAATGGCAAAAGAAAATAAACAATAAAGAGTCAAATTTTCGCAAGCAAATCGCATGGGTTGTGACAATACAAGAAGGGAAAACTCAAGAAATTCATTAGCAAATATATGATAGAAAAAGTGGAAGAAAATAAACAGTGGGAGGAAGAGAAAAGGACAAGATTAAAGAGCTTCAAGTCTTTGGTAGAATAAGCACCACATGTAAATAAATGGTGGTTGTATTCTGCTAATAACTGACTACTCAGAAGATGGGGTCAGGGCACCTACTAAGGGTGGCCCAGTGGGGATGCCTCTGGACACTTCTCGTAGTCGCCATTCTTCAATATATCACAAACTATTTGTAATTATCTGTCAAGGGCATCAAGTGCCAACACATTTCTTTTTGTTCTCTTCTTCCTTCTGTTCTTTGTTCTTGAAGGAGGCTTTGAATTTGGGTTTTGAGCACGGCGCCACCTGCCAAGTTTGCAAAAGAATTTTCTGCACTAGAGCTTGAAAAATTATAAGGGCACAACGCATTACATTATACTGATAAAAAAGGAGAGAATAAAGAAATCTGTTCATAAGTTAATCCAAAAAGTGCGAAAAACACTAATAGTACAAAAAAAAAAAACCTGTTATTCATGTGTAATACTATTTTCTTAGCAAGGAACTATTGATTCTTTATTACATATGACTTCCTTTATATTTCCTTTCCACCTGAAGACATGAGAAATTATGGCTCAACAAACTCGGATGGCTTCCGAACTTCCCGGAGCTGGACTGAGTTGTCGAAGCAGTGATAAAAGCCATAATGTGGAAATCTCTCGTACCATGTCTCTTGCTGCTGATTTGTGTCCCAGTGCTCCCCGCTGCTGCTCTTTCCATACTTGTGAACCCATCCGGAACCATTGTGACGCTCACCCCAAGTACGATTCCAGCGGTCTCCATGCCTACCTTGCCACCATGTCTCTCCCTGCTTGACTCCATGACCATTTGGATCAAAATTTTCATCCCATTTGTCACCCCACTTCGCCCAGCCATCATCTTCCCACCGCTCAGCCCATTTGTCAGTGTACTTAATGCTACCACCATGTCCATCATATTTTTCACCCCACCTGCCAAAGATGAAAAAAATGTGAATGAACACAGGACAAAAAGAAAGAAAATTGCATCATAGAACCCTCATAGCTTGAAAAATGATACCAATTTCTGCAGATTTATGTATCATTATTGCATAACCTAGTCAGCATTGCTAGATTATTAGAAAAAGGACTGCACAGAGGTACATACAGAGTAATTACAGTCATCATATTGTAGTTCTCACCAGCACGTCGTAATTGAGAAATAAATTCTTGGATGACTCTGATTAATTAAGACCAATAGACATGTTTATTTCCAAGTCAGACATATCAAAGACAGGAATTCTAAAAATGTCTGATGATTGAACAGTCAAAACCTTCTTGAGTGTTCCAACTAATCCAAAAAACTATGAACAAACATCACACAACTTGTTAAATATTTATCTACCTAGTGTCAATTAATCAAAAAAGGATGGACTTTTTAAGATTGTAATGATAACTAATTCCAACAGGTACAAGAAGAAGAGCAAAATTCTTAATCCTATCTACACAAGATTCCGTACCTTTCATGCCAAACATGAGCATGACCAATGTCCAGGGGTGTGTGAGGGTCAAGGCTACACCACTTGTGGGCCCATTTTTCCGATTGACCTGAGGCATCATAATGTTCCCACCACTTCTCTTGCCACTCTTCACCTTTTCCATTCTTTCCCCACTTATCTGCAGTTTTCTCAAGATGCATAATGCCACACTCCTGCATGAACAGAAACAACAGATTAGTTTGTTTTTATACATTTGTCACGCATTCATAAAAATCCATAAGCATTATAACAACTTCTCCCCTTTTCTCCATTAGTATATGCATTAACTCAATAAGCAAAAACTCACACGAGACATTTTTATAAAGAGCCACTTTTGGTAAATGCATAAGGTAATTTGATAGATTTCTTAAAGCTACAAAGTAAGCCTAATATTTTGCAGTTTACATTAAATAATCCTTCTTACCAGCCTCATTGATTCCCTCCAAAACTCACTCCAGATATTACCCGTTGCATCACGTCCTGACTTCTCTGAACCAAGTTCCTTGTAACCAAACTCATCAGCCGCCTCCCAGAATTTCTCTTGCCACTCAACATCTTGATCGGCACTAACACCCCTGGTCATTGTCCACCGGCAGATCACACCATCAGGTCTTTTCTCGATTCCAGTCTCCTTCCACCACCTTGAACCATCTGGATTATATCCCTGAGTAAATAATTCATCAACCTTGTCAAGAGCATCTGCCGCTTCTGCTGCGTGGGCTGAAAACAGAGCACCAAGTTCGCGTTCTTCTTCTAAGGAAGGCGCTGCTTGACTCGCCTCAGAAACATTTTCTTTCAGAACCTCAACTAAAGACTGAAACGGGGGAAGTGCGATGTGGTTGGTGTCGGAAAGTTTACTCTCAAATGGAATTGGGAGAATATCCATGGATTGTGTTTTCTCCATCACTGGGTGAGTAGAAGGATAGACAGGAGACTTCATAGCCATTTGCAAGTCATATTCATCATCCAAACTTCCATCATTCTCTTGAGGGGGCCTCCAGGTCCAAAAATCTGGACCTGGCGTTCCATTTCCAGAAGTTTCTGACCGAGGTACAAAAATGCTAACATTCTGCGTTCCTAATAAAATCAAATAATCAAAAAATAAAGAATTTCAGCAGAACATTCCTAATAACATCATAAGGTTAGGATATATAATTTGCACCAACAGAAATTATGAGGAAATAGAAAACGGAATTTCTGAGACACTACATTTGAAACATGGAATGTGCATTTGTTACATTAAACAAATAAGTTACAATAAAATATAACTTCTAAAATGTTACACGCTACACATTTCATATAAAAAGTATTGTGTTTTATCTGTCAAAAGAAGTTCCTCTACAGTAGCAATCCCATAATTTCCATTATCAAAGATCCAAGTTTTTTACGACTAAAGCAGACAATCATTTCAAAACACAAAGAAGCGTCACATTTTAAGAATATAATATAAACAGAAAAACAGCATGAAAACATAAATAAATAAATTTTACCTCCTTGAGGAACCCCAACAGCTCCACCATTCTCATTCTTCACCACAGAACTTGCTCCACTACTCTCGCTCTTCACAACAGAATTAGCATCACCACTCCCACTCTTCACTAAAGACTCTGACTCCTTTCTCTGCTCGAGGAGCGAGCGAGCCTCCGCGATGGCCGCAGCAGCACGATCAATCACCTGCATGCGCTGAATACGGTCACGCTCCTCCTTTGAAACTTCCAGAAGCTTCTGAAACTCCTCATTCTTCTTATCGAGTTCCTCTCCGCCAACATTATCATCACCATCAGAACCATCAATCTCCGCCAACGTATCGGCGATCTTTAGAAACTCAATGTCCTTCCCCTCGCGCTCTTTGGCCTTCCTCCACATGTCCAAGTACGAATCTCCTCCATTCAAAGCCTTAATCCTCACTCTGTTTCGTCCATTTCGAGGATCGATTTGGCGGCGTGTTAGCAAGGTAGTGGTGAAAAGTAACTGGTGGTTGGTCCGGTGCGCGGTAGCGCGTGGAAAATGAAGGAGTTGAGAAGCCATAGTTGTTTGAGAGAGAAGAACGTGAAGAGAGTAATGTGAGTGTCGTAGGCGGTGGATTTAATTTTAAAAATATTGTTTTGAAGTTAGCGCGTGAAGTTGAAGATTGATTTAGATTTGATTTTGATTCTGTTTAATTTCGTGGATGTGAAGGAAAGGTGTGATCCCATAACTGTTTTCTTTTTTTTTTTTTTTCACTTTAACTTTGATTATGGTGATCATTCACGTGGACTGACAGATGGGTGATGGGTTGTCTGACACGTGTCGGATTGTGAAAGATGCGAAGTTTCGACCAGAAGAGAGCAAAAGTGAATGCCTTTGTATTATTAAAGTCAACCGTAAATGCGAGCTGGCTGGAGATTTTTAGCCATTGGGCTTAGAGGCGTCAATTGGGTCGAATGAAATGAAGGTTTGGCCGGAACCGAGGGCTCATTATAGGAGTATCTACAATGCCTAATTGATATCAAACATTATAGAATTATTTTTGTTTTATTATCAACAAAATTATATATATAATTTATATGTATAATTTTATACATAATTAATAATATATTACTACATAATTGGATATTATTTTATATTAGAAGAAGGATAATTTTCCATCAAAGTTTTGATAAAATAAAAAATATATACCCATAATAGATGAAAAACTCAAATATTTATCTAAGTTTTAATTTGTTAAGATCGTTATTTTATCAGTAATATTAAAATAATTAAAATTATATCTAATTTTTTTTCTTGATTTTGAAAAATAACATTTCCCTTTTATTAAATTTTAAAAAATTCATTTTCCTCATCTAAGATACCAAACCTAAAATTCAGTCACTTTCTCTGTCAAATGATGGACCAACGGTGGAGGAATATATCCAAGGACAACAAGCGTCGTCCAACGTCATCCATTAAAGACAATGCTCATCATTTAGCAATGTGTCACATCAATGGCCAGTGATCGGAAGGAGGAGTCAAGAAAAAACTTAGGAATTTTTTTTTTGGGGGGGTGGGGCTCAAAGTTTAGGTATAGACTTTAAATGTTAACTTTTAAAACCTAAAAGAAAAAATTAAAATAAAATTATATATTTTTAATATTATTATTAAATAACTATTTTACCATTATATTTAACGAAAAATTTAACGACAATTTAAAAATGGGTAAGTGTTTGAATTTTTCATCTATTGTGGGTGTATTATTGAGATTGAGCTAAAACTTGGATGAAAAATAATCCTTTGCTCTTGTTTTATCGTTAATTTCAAACTATTCAATCATATGGTGATATATTAATAAACCTTAAACCCTTAATTATACATAAAATTATATATTATTTATACACATAATATTACTCTTTTATTATTTTAGATAGTGGACTCATTATCATTTGAGCAATACTATGTGTACCCACTTTGGGTACACAAATGTATACACACTCATATGTGTCATCATATGATTGGTTATTGTTTTATTCTTAATTCAAAATCATTCAATCACATGATGACACATATAAATGTGTACACATTTGTATACCCAAAGTGGGTACACATAGTTTTATTGTTATCATTTTCTTATCATCACTTTTCTGAGAAATTTTATAATTTATTTTTAAACTAACAGAATATGCTAATTGAGTTATCTGATAGAAAGATATTTAATTTTTTCAAAATTAACGGGTGAAAATGTATCATTTCACAAATCTGTGGGTGCGAAAGCGTCTTTTGACCTGTTTTAATATCAAACTTTTCATTATTAACCATGATAAACTCAAACTAAATAATATTGTAACAAAATTTTAAATTTTAAAATTTAAGATTAACGAAATTAAACTCATATTTTTTTAATTATGACCAACTCCCACTTCACACAATCACAATTACAAACCAAAAGTTCAACATCCTTTCGTAATTTTGTTCAAATTTAATTCATTCCTCCACACATGTTCTATTTTTGTTTCTCCTCTTACTTTTTCTTAGGGTTGGACTCGAACAGAGTTCATTCAAGCTCAAGTTTGACTCAAACGAGCCCTAAACAAGCTTGGTCAAGCTCAAACTACTCATCAAAATTTTGATATAAAACAACATCTTTTTTATTAATATGTATTAAAATAACGTCATTTTAATAACGAAAAATAAGTCGAATTGAGTTTGAGCTTGACTTTCACGAGTTCGAGCTCAGCTATATGTAAACCAAGTCAAATTCGAGTTTGGTTTAACTCGAATCCAGTCCTACTTCTTCCAATTGGTTTCCTCCAAAAAAAAAAAACTAAAATTATCAAAAATTGAAAATTGCCACCCCCAGTTTAGGGGTGGATGCGATCAAAGTTGGCTCAATATAAACAAATCAATCTTGAATTGAAAACTATAACTTAATAATACAACTTAAAACAACACATTTATCATGTAATGATACTTTTCATTCAATTAGTAACAATATTCATCTTTTTTATGATACCATTCACTTCAATAACAACAATTTAATAACATCATAAATTAATTCGAATAACTTTGAACTCAAACCGAACATTATAAATTCAACTCTTCGATGATATTATTTTCTCCGTTGACAACACATCAATAACATCATACATTAACTCGAATAACTCTGAGCTCGAAAGTGATCCGACATTAGGCCTAACATTTGGCTTCAGTATGCGGAGATAAGCATAGCAAACAAAATATGTTCCATTAATGGATTTGGGGCCCAAAAAAGAAACAATTTAGATTATGCGTTTCTAAGACATTGCAACTATCCAAATCTTGAATCGGATGACTTTTTAGCTTATCGTCGTATTTTAGTACCAACGTTTACAACTCAAATATTTTATGTAATCTGTTAAAAAAAAAACCAGAGATATAGGATGCGATTACTTTGGATAATATTTTATTTAAAAATAAAATAATACTGTAAAATAAATTATTTAAAAGATTAATAAGTATAAATTATTATTATATTTAATAAAATTTAATAAAAATTGATAAATATAAATAATTATTATATTTAATTAAATGTAATAAAAGAATATCAAGATATTATTTTATTTAAATATCTTTAGATATAATTTTATAAAATATTTTTTACATTACTTATTATATTAATTAAAAAATAAGAATATTTTTACTTTAAAAAATTAATAAAGATATAATTATAATAAATTTAACGTTATTTTGTAATTTTGAAGTTAATTGTAAGATTATAACTTATATTATTTATTATATTATTATTATTATTAAAAAATTATTATAATATTTTATTATTTATAAATTAAATAAAATAATCTTCATAGCACAAAAATAAATTAATTAAGTAACCTTTATCCTGCCCCACTTAAGAGGTGAAAGAAAATCCAGCTCAAAATACCCAATAGGCTATGAAACTGCCAGGTGTTGAATGTCGACCATGACGCATTATTTTTAAACCGACTTTCACTCCCTACAGAACAGCTCGACCGAAGAGTCCCCTAGGTGGCAGAATATTTGGTTATTCGATGGACTGGAAGGCGGTGGGCAAATATCCAAAGGCGCGTCAGGTGGAAGTTATCCGGTGACGGTGTGCCTGGCGGAGGCAAAGGATTATGAGGAGGCGTACGGAATTGATTAATCTGAACAAGTGATCCACTAGACTCGTGGGTCACTCGTAATTTTTTTCTTATTTATTTTATTTTATCTTTCTAACATTAAATTTATAATATATTAAATATAAATTTTATATTTTTTAATATAAAATAAACTCAAATTCATCCTAAAATTAAAAAAATTGTTATGTTAAAAATAAATTTAAAAAATATGAATATTAAATACTTTTTATAATCATTATTCCATATTTAATATTAAATTTCTTCAAAATATTTTTATTTTTTTATTTAGATTTTCATTTCTTCACATGATAGTTTTATAATTGAAGAGATTGAAAATTACTACAGAACACGTGAAAATAACATAAATAAATAAGAAATAATAAGAAATTAATATTATTGTATAACTCACGGATCAACCTATACCCGTAAAATCAGGTATAAATTTTAGAAATTATTATTCATATAAATTAATTTGTTTTTAATCTGCATCCATTTTTTTGGTAATGACTAACTCTATCTGAATCAAATTATCTTTTACATTAAATTAATTGTACTAAATAAAGTAAATCTTAATCTAATAATTAATTTATAATTATTAAATAAAATAAATTAAAATTTTAAACACATAATTAATTATATATAAAATCTCATTTTTTTTATTTAAACTTCCTTTTAAAAGCACTACCACCCCTTTTTCTCTGTCCACCCCCCGTCAACCGTCGGACCTTCCCATTTACCAGGTCTAACGACGAGGAAATCAATCTGGAAATAAAAGCACACGCTTCAGTGAATGGGTCATAACAGAGTAGGGCTGGATTCGAGCCGAGCCAGCTCGAGCTCGAACTCGGCTCGGCTCGGTTCGAGCCCGAAACGAGTCGGGCTCAGTTCGACTCAATTGAGCTCGAGCTGGCTCGGTATATTTTTTTAAAAATTTTTTTATACAAAACGACGTCGTTCTGATCTATATATATACAAAATGGTATCGTTTTGATATAAAAACGAGTCGAACTGAACTGAAAACGAGCCGAACTCGAACCGAACCGAATTCGGCTCGAGCTCGACTCGAATCGAACTCGAACCGACTATTAAAAAGCTGAGCCGAGCCCGAGCTGGCTGCGAGCCGAGCTCAACTCGGCTCGAATGCAGCCCTATAAGTGCCCCCAAAATGACAGGGCGACAACAGAATGACAAGAAGGTATCCACGCGTCTTCACAAGGACTGGTGTGGAAGGCAACTGGACTGGGAAAAAACAAGGTCAGAGTTGGAAACAGAAACAGGAACAGAGGAGAGCCACCTTAGGAAACATCACAATCACAGCCCAAACGGAAAAGACGCCACACGGCACCAAAGACAAGACTACGACGTGCCACCTCCCTCCATAGTGGACTTCCATGTGTCAAGCAATGTAGCGCCACTGCTTCCAGACACTTCTGGCCATCGACTAGACACCTCTGCTCATGGTTGGTCCTTCGTATCATTATCGAAATCTTAATTTTTTAATTATATATTTGTATTATTTTAAATAAATTAATATATTAATAAATTGAACCTAATTATATAAAAGAAAGTTACCTATTATGTTATCATAATGATATCATAATTTTTATATGTGGTTTTAAATTTTTTACTTTTATTTTAACTCTATATATATATATATATATATATATATCACTCATCATAAATCTTAAATAAAAATATCATAATAATAATATATTTTTTTAAAATATCCTTATTAATGTAACTTATACAGAAAGAGATAATACACAATAGTAATTTTTATTTTTTCTCAATCTTCCAACAAGAGAAAAAATCTCTGTAACATGAAAAAAATCTTCAATAGAGAAAACATATGTGATTGAATAATAAAATTGGTGAGAAAAATCATTATAAAGGATTCAATTTGGACCCGTAATTTCATGTTGTTAAGGTGTTTGATATTATGATTTCATATTATTGTATTGTTTAGCGTTATTATAATGTTGTATTGATGATTAAAAAATACAAAAATTTAGGTTTAGATAAAAAACCAGACGGTGACGTTAATGTCAACCTGTTATTTGTTTGGTTTTTTATCTATACTTAAATTTTCATATTTTTTAATCATCAATACAACATTATAATAATATTAAACAATACAACAACATGAAAATCACAATATTAAACAATCTACCAATATGAAATCACGGGTCCAAATTGAATCTTTTATAACAGTTTCTCTCACTGGTTTTATTATTCAATTACAAGTATCTTCTCTATTGAAGAATTTTTTTCATATTACAAAAATTTTTTTTCTTACTAATAAACTAAGTAAAAAGAAAAAAATTACTGTTATATATATATTTTTTTTGTGTGAGTCATATTATTAGGGTATTTTAAAATAATAAATTATTATTATAATATTTTTATTTGGATTTAAAATGAGTTGCTATATATATAGAGTTAAAAAAATAGTAAAAAATTTAGTAGCCCTCTTGTTATTTTGTGTCTGTCCAAGATGAGGATGAAAGTTGATTCAGTGCTTCACATAATTGCAAAGATTCAAATTCCTGGCGTTCTTGGGTGAAAAAGTTTTTATCTGCCCTTTGAGTTAATCCGCATGTAAATGACAAATTTGGTCACAACATGTTGCTTGAACACGGAGCCAATCGAAGACAAAAAAAAATGGAAGACAAAGATAACGAGAGGCTGCTGTGATGAAACAGCCAAACAAGAAAGAATAAAAAAGTACTTCTTTTAGCTTTCAAAAGCCCCAAAAATGAAACCCCACCTTTCTTCCTTCTGTATCTCTGCTTGTCTGTCTCTGTCTGTCTGTGACTGTGTACTTTGGAAAAACAGCTGAATAGATACATATACAGTTATAGATAGTGTGTAGATCCGTCTCTTTGTAAAAGGTTTTTTGTTTTTCCTTTAATACAGCACACTTCTTACTTCATGGGGTCCATCAAGATTTCATCTGGGTCATCCTTGTTTTCTTCTCCCATGCCTTCTTTTTCTTGATACATATCAGTTTCATCATACTTTCAAGCTTTTTGTTCCTTTTCCTTGAATAAAGATAGGGCTTTTGTTTGTTTTTGTTTTCTTTCCTTTTTCTTGATTAATATATTGAGAGATGCAATCGGATAGGTCCAATTCTGTTTTCGTGGTAACTCAGAGAAGTCAGTCTTTGGCCGCTAGTGATGCTCGAGGCAAGCACAGATTACAAGCTGAACTTAAACGCGTCGAGCAAGAAGCTAAATTCTTAGAGGTTAGTTCTTCTTTAATGTTCCATGGAGCAAGAAGCTCGATGGATTTCATTTTGATTATAAAATATTATCTATTGGTTTTCATTGATTGAAAAAGAGTCCTGAGCTAGGCAAACTGAGTAGTGTTTAGCTTGTTCCTAAGATTATTTTTGTTTAATGGATTGTTATTTATCATGTATTTGCATGAGAATAGGGGATTTTTATATGGAACTTGACTGCAGGTATTTTTCATGTAATCTTGTGCCGCTTAGTAGCATATTGTTCATTAGGTAGTTTAAGGAAATTTTCATGTATGCGACTTGAATCTTTCCAGAGGTGAAATTTTAAAGCTTGAATCTCTTGATTGTGACAAATTTGTTTGAAGTATATGTAAAAATACTTCTGGTTAGGTTTGGTAATACAAATTCAAAGGCTTGGTTCTGTAGTATGCAGGGAGCAATAAAGCAAGTATCTTATTTCTGAGGTCATCATGGTTCATTGCTCTTCACCCAATATGAGGCAGCTCAGTTGGTTTTGCTTTATTTACAACAGAATCCTTATTTCAATTAGAATTGATTTCTTTGACACACCCAAATTGATAATTGAAGTACCCCTTTTATCTCCTAGAATCAAGCAAAGAATTTAACGAGCTCACATGTATTAGTCTCCACAGAGATGGGGTAACTGCTGCTTGCCAGAGATGAGAAAGAATAATTATGATGTTTTTCTCATGGATTTTCTGCTTTAACTGTAAATAGAAAAAATCATATTCTTGCATGAGTGAAGCCAACTGTCTTTCACTATAAAACCTGTCTGCTTAACATTGAATAGGTTGGATTTTTCCTTCGAAAAGTCTTTTCTCTATTTTGAGGTCAGCTTATAAGATATTGTTTCATTATACTGAGAAAATTATTGAGTAAAGTAAATCAGTAGGCTAGGTATCCGCAAAGAGAAATTTCAAGGGAAGGGTAACAATTCTATCTTCAAAGAGGTAAAAAATAAGTGATTATGTTAATAATTGGGTGAGAATGGTATGGGCTCCCGGGGTGTGAAATTAAGAGAACGAAGTGTTGCATAAGATCAATAAAATGAAATGTTCATCAAGTTGTCTTTTGTAGGTTTAGTGTTTTCAAAAAATGGAAAAGTTATTAAGGGACTATCAATGGACATGAATGTGTAACTTCATTTGCTGAGGAATATCGAATCATGGAAGCATACTTTCAGTTCTGTGCCTCAACAGGGCTTCACCAGCATGTGAAATTATTGTTCTCTTCTATGTACTGTTTTTTGTGCCGGCATTATATTGATATTTTTGTGCACCATGTAGATTAGCCTGAAGTGCACTGTCATCCACATTCATCTTTCTAGTTGTAAACGAAAACTGGAACAGTATTTTATATCTTTATGAACGGGTAATTTGGGATAATGAATGCCTTCTCCTTTCTTTTCTGATTTCATGCGTTTCTTTTCCAGAAAGGTTTTTAATTCTATTGATTGGTTATCCCATCTTTTACAAGACTATGTTCTGTTAACTAGAGTAGTGTTTAGCCATAGAGATTCTTCAGTAATTTCGTGTAGGTATTGGCGTTCAGCAAAAGATCTTCCTACACTTGAATTTCTTGAGACAGTTGCCCTCTGCCTCATATTTTATATCTTCATTGTTGAGAGCATTCGAGGATTCCACTGAATCTTCTGCTGAGAGCAGGGGGTTTAGGTTACCATATACCATGGAGAAGAATATTAGAGGCTTGTGACTCAATTTCCTTCCAGGGAAGGTGAGCAAGTCACCTCATTGAGAAAAGGAGGCTACCGCTTCATGTTGCTCGCAGAGCTCATTCTAAATGAAACTGGGTGACTATTGAAGTTACCTTGGAAGTGAATGGGTACAGCAGCTCTGCTAAAACCTTTTTCTTTCTAATAACAGGTTTGATATCATTGCTACTGAAAAACAAGGGATTTATCTGTACATCAAGAAAACACTGGAAATCTGTATTTTCATATTGGTGGCATCTGTTGCATTTTAACTTCTTTGAGCGACATCGAATCCAGAAATTAATTAAAATAATTGTTGCTTTCCATGTCTGTGGAACTCTGGCTCCCACTGATTGTTGTTTTACCATTTCTTGTTCTGCTATTTTATTATGTGTTTTTCAATGATAAAAATTCAATTGCTATAGATAGTCTCCTTGAATAGTTTTCAGCTCCTTTACCTCCTATGTTGTATACAGTTTTAGAGGTTTAAGGCAGACTAAATGATTAAGTTCTTGTCTTTGAAAAGAGCTGTTTGTGGCTCTTGCCATAAGGAATCTGGCATGTGTGGTAGAACAAAAATCTCAGTGATTTGTGTAGAGATATCGAATTGTTTCTATGTGGTCTTCAGTAACTACTTACATAAGTTCTATGTTTGCTATACTTATACAGTTATGCTAGCATATCATAAGCAACTCTGTCATCTTATTAACTGATATACTGCTCAGTTTTGAAATAACAATTTTAAACACCATTATGATGCAGGAAGAGCTGGAAGAACTTGACCAAATGGAGAAGGCCTCAATGGCATGCAAGGAGTAAGTATGTTAATAAAATCATTTTTATTGGATAACTGAACTGTTGTTCAAGAACTCTGCAAGCTAATTTTAATTTTTTTGTACCAGAACACTGAGTGACGTCAAAGCTAGACCTGATCCTCTTCTCCCAGTGTAATATAAGATTTCAGAATGTTGCTTTTGTTGTCTGTTGTTTCTTTGACAATTCCTGACATTGCTGTTTATCCTGGCTTGACAGAACAACCGGTCCTTCAAATCCATCATGGGATCGGTGGTTTGAAGGACCTCAAGAGTCGAGAGGTTGCAGATGCTGGATTCTGTGAAACTATCTTCCGATTTCATGCCCTTTTAATCATTCGTGCTTGCTCATACCCTGGGGATTCTGATGATATTTTACTCTTATAAATCTATACTTTGTCATTGATTAATGTTTAATCAAAGGCTTCATTGTGCAGAGGATTACAATTTTTAGAATCTCATTCTTCAATGGCATGCTTTCATGGTAATACTTCATTGTGTAAAAGATAGCTGTCTTATAGCATCTCTTTATTTGGGCATGATAATATTTTCAGGCAAATCACGATGAAGAAGAGAATGTATACAAATTTTGAACAAAGGGTAACTAATACAATAAGTTTACAAAAAGATTCTCCTCTTTTGTAGAACGTGACAAATTTTCAATGTCAAATCAAGAAAACGATCTGCAGAGTTATCAGGAAAGGCAGTCTTAGAGTTATATGGTACAAAAAACAAGCTTCTTGCCTATCCTTGAACCCCTGCTTATGTGAATGATGAACCTTCTCCTCTTTGATTAATTTCTTCCCCTTTTCAACTTGGGGATTTTCCCGTAACCCGCTGGCTAATCCACTCTAGACCATCATATAACCCATCTCCGGTAAGTGCACTGCATGCTTGAATGTGCCAATCATGATTCTTGATGCTGTGAAGCGAAAGAGCGTCCGTGATTTCAGCTGGGGTCATGGCATCCTTGAGGTCTTGTTTATTTGCAAAGATAAGGACAACTGATTGTTGTAAGTCATCGTGCCCAAGAAGCCTAAAGAGTTCATCTTTCATGATGGAAATTCTGGCTCTATCAGTGCTGTCTATAACCACAATTACAGCATGAGTACCACGATAGTAAGTTGCCCATGATGTTCTTAGTCTCTCCTGTCCACCAACATCCCAAGCCTGGCACAAACAACATTAGCATATAAGCAATTCTTCAGCATCGAGTTTTAAACAAATACAAGGTTTCAAAATAATTATGCCTGATTGAAAGACAAACATAGTTTCTGCCAAATGCATTATACACATTAAATTTTATTGATTTCAATAAAACCCCCATGTATGCAAAACCTAAAATGTGTTACTTGAATGTCTTAGATTTTTCCTCCTAATATCATAGAGTTGCTAACATATTAAATCCGTTAATCAGCCTATTAATGTTTATGTTCATGCAATCAATGTTACAAGCATAATTCAAGAATGTTGCTTTTATAAATACAGATTAAAGTAATATCTAGATTATTACATTTGAAAAAAAGATTCACATTATTGGCAAATCACCCACTGGTGATCTGTATTTGCATTTTGAGAGGAGGATACACTATCTATAGAGGCAGATATGACATACATAAAATCCCATCCTGTGTTTGGCTCATCATCATCTGTGTAGACAAGACTCGACTAATCAAGCAGCAGTTGAACACTGTCCCCAGTTGACAGCTAAAAGTTCTTGTAACCATCTAGAACTCCTCCCCCCAACCCACCTTTTTTGGGGAGTTTGAAGTATAAAACCAAAGGAAACAAGGATAGCTAGCACTAAGTCAACAGCATGTTTAAATATACCTTACACTACACTTGATCTTGGTAAACATATTCTCTGTGTCACATATTTAACTAAAATACACACTCCCTCAACAGCTTATTTAAACCTTTACCAAATCCAAATAGCAATATTGATTTCCAGTGATACTTCTTATTATATGATGAGCAATTCATGTATTATGTAGAGGATGCGGAAGGAAACACACAAACTCATTCAATATGTATTACAATCACAGAGACAAAGTTAGAAATAACAGTAATAATGCCATCTCTGACAAGTTACAATTGTGTTTTTAGGTGGGCCTAGCACAGCATAGTTAGCAGCCATACATTATGAAGAGTCAAATACTCTCCTTCAGTGAAACAAATCAACCTCTGGAACAAAGGCATTTGAGGCTAAATTACCTAAGCTAGTTAACTGCATAAACTCCATGGGGAAGGGTTCAGTGATAAAAACCATTCATTTCAATAACAAGGTTCCCTTCACCTTTGGACTGGGTCATGCCAGAGATCCTGCCATTGACTACGGAATCTCCGGATTTGGCAATTGAATCACTAACCGCAGTTGCGGCACCAGTGTCCTGACTGGCAATGGATACCAAAAGTAGCACTCAATTTAGAACTTGGTGAACATGAAGGGAAGGTCAATGGATTTCTAGGTATCCAAAAAAGAAAACAAACCATTCAACTCTTCTTTTCAATAACAAAAAAAACCCAACCTTTTGAGTGAGGTAAGATTTGTATAGTAATGTCACACATGGAAGAACTTTCAAAAATTGGTACTTCAAATAAACGTTTTCAGCTTTGTTAAATAATTGGTACACATAATGGCAACTTCAAACTTCTCACATGGGAAACAATGCAACAGGAGACAAGAAACTGAGAATCAATGGGGTAGGATAAATTATGACAATTGTTGACACTGGTTCAATTACATTATAAGATTCGCGTCTAACAATAAAAATTTGCCAAGAACGCACAAAAGGAAGCATGAAGTAGCTACAGGAAGAAAAACAAAATTCCTTTATGGAATCTCTACAAAATATGTCCAAATTACAAAGCCGTCTAAAGTATTGATTATTTTAGCCTGTCAGATATTAATCCTACACCTCAGTTAACTACCATATCAATCTGCATCCAAAATTACCCTTATCTTCAATGACTTTCAAGTATAATTGTCCAAGAACAATATTGCAATTAAATTTATTCAATCCCTAGCAAAGAAGCTCTCTGTCTTGAAAAAAGGCACTGGCATGAAGACTTGGTATGCTTACCCTCAGCCAAAACTACAGCATAAATCACAAGCATTGACAAGTAATCTTTGGCATAAAGAACCTCAGACAATCTCAGCTCGTTTGAAGAATTAAAGTAAGCCAAACTTCGCTTTGAGGGATCATTTCAACAATCAAGGAACTGAACGAATGTTCTCAAACACAAGATTACTGAAAAAGACATATTCAAATTTTCCATTCGTGTATCCACCTTTTTTGAATTTCCTTTAAAATATCTATAGCCCTATGCAATTCAGGCAAACAGGATCAACCAAATTCACTTCTTTCCATTCATTTACACGCGAATAATAAGCCTGAAATTTCTGAAACCTAAACTTGTCGTCAAAGCTCATAAAAACATATTTATACACACAATAACAAATCATTTCATCCCAATAAATTCAAAATCTAATGAGAATTAACGCACCTCAAACCGAATGTTCTTATAAACAAGCTCTTCAACGTTGCTTCCAACAGTAGGGTGGGTGGTAACAACTTCACCCAAGTGCAACTTGTAAAGCGTCGTCGTTTTCCCGGCATTATCCAACCCTACAATCACGATCTTGTAATCCTTTCCCGGAAAAAGCATAAACCAGAACTTGGATATTAGCGCTCCCATAATTTCCCCTGAAAAATCAGATTATTTGAACATTGAATTCCAAAAATTAAATAACTGAAATATAATTTTCTTGAGGAACTGAAGTCGACTTGCAGAAGGATCTAGAAGAGATGATTGACAGATGAAAATATTTAAACGGAGGGTTGTGATGGAACCTGGACGGACAGATTTGGAGACGATGATACGGACGGCGGTGATAGGTTGGAGAAGATCGAAACACGATTCAGAGAATTGCGACGGAGATCCGTGTGCTTCTTCGCGTTGGGAATTTATTTATATAAAATAAATTTATAATTTGCGACGTAAAAGTGGAAATTCAAAAGAGTGTGGATTTCCTTTGCGTCCGTGCGTGCCACCCTGGTGGATTACGTGTCAGTGGGGTAACTTTTATTTATTTACTTTAATTTTAACGATAATTCACATTTAATATTTTAGCTGAGAAAATGTTTAAAATTAAATTGGAATTAAATTTACTCAAACTCGATTACAAAAACTTAATTTGAAAAATACATATTAAATATATATATCTATTTATAATTAAAATTAGATATATATATATATATATATATATATATATATATATATATATATATAATATTTTTTAATAAAAAACTTATTTGTGTTTAATTATTATTTTTAGGGGAATTATAAAAAATGGCCAAAATACCCTCCCACTAAGCAAAAATGCCCAAAGTCACTATTTTCAAGCAAAAATGCTCAAATTCACTATTCCTAAGCAAAAATGCGCATTACTTTTTCTAAAATACTAAAATTACCCTTTTCCTCATTTATATAAACCCTCCTCACTCATTATGAGGAGTTAAATGAAATGTTATTAAAATTGGGGGTATTTTGATATTAAACATTGTAAGAGCATTATAAATTTCTCAATGAAATTTTCGGAATAGATAATTGAGGGGTCAAATGAAATGTTATTAAAATTGGAGAGCATTTTGATATTAAACATTATAGGAACATTATAAATGAAATTTTAGATTTTTTCGAATTTTACCGTTTTATGATATATTGATTCGTATTTTCTAGATTTCTGAAGAATTTTTCGATTGTTTTCATTCAAGGGTATTTCAACTTTTAGAATTCGAATTTCAGTTCCGTTTTTTCGAATTTCACCATTTTAGGATATATTGACTCGTATTTTCCAGATTTCTGAAGAATTTTTCGATTGTTGCCATTCTAGAGTATTTCAACTTTTAGAATTCGAATTTTAGTTTCATTTTTTCGAATTTCACCGTTTTACGATATATCGACTCGTATTTTCTAGATTTCTGAAGAATTTTTCGATTGTTACCATTCTAGGGTATTTCAACTTTTAGAATTCGAATTTCAGTTCTGTTTTTTTGAATTTCATCGTTTTAGGATATATAGACTCGTATTTTTCAGATTTCTGAATAATTTTTCGATTGTTGCCATTCTAGGGTATTTCAATTTTTAGAATTCGAATTTCAGTTCTGTTTTTTCAAATTTCACCGTTTTACGATATATTGACTCGTATTTTCCAGATTTTCGAAGAATTTTTTGATTATTGTCATTCTAGGGTATTTCAACTTTTAGAATTCGAATTTCAGTTTCGTTTTTTTGAATTGCACCGTTTTACTATATATCGATTCGTATTTTTCAAATTTTCGAAGAATTTTTCGATTGTTGCCATTTTAGGGTATTTCAATTTTTAGAATTTGAATTTGAATTTCATTTTTCGAATTTCACCGTTTTACTATATATTGATTCGTATTTTCCAAATTTTCGAAGAATTTTTCGATTATTACCATTCTGAGGTATTTCAACTTTTAGAATTCGAATTGCAGTTCTATTTTTTCAAATTTTACCGTTTTACGATATATCGACTCGTATTTTTCAGATTTTTGAAGAATTTTTTTATTGTTGCTGGATAGTAACATCACTCAAATCACATATAAAATGAAATTAAATACATATCTATATGTAATGACAGATAAAATATATCGTACACATACGCACATACAATAAATATATACATACGAACATATGAAGAACGATAAATAAATAATGAGCTAACTAAATATATATCCGTGAACTACTCAATATAGTGAAAATACAACTGCGATGCTAAACGTCGACACATAGAGGTAGACAACTCTCGGGGAAAATCGACGCTCCGTGACAACGCCAAAGACTAAAAAAAGACGTAACATAAACACGCCACAGTCACCGGAGTCCAATCCCTACTAAGGGATATCCGTCGCTCGATATAAAGCGAGAGAATCACGTCGTGGAGTCTGTCCAGAAGCGGTCCAAAAACTCGTCGCCGTTAATAACGCGGGTATGAATGTCATATATGGTCGCATGCGCTGCTCAAGAGACCTCATACTCCCCGAATATGATACATCCGAATCGTATACTGTAATCGATCACTCACGAAAATCTATAACTCCGGCCACCCAATGTGCACAGTCGAAGTTTATAGGGATGTAAACCTATAAACAGTGACAAATTTTAGTTAATTATAGACTAATTCAACTAATTCAATGTAATGAAAATACATATATACTATACCTGATCGACTATCCCCCATGGTTTGTACAACAATCCTGGGGTGTACGCTGTCTCAACCATCCTCGTGAAGAGCCCCGAAAACTCAAACTTCTCAAACGGTATGGTCTGCCAACTCTTTCAAGCCATCTCAATATGACCTCCGAAGAATGTGTGGGCAGTCATCCAACGCTGTGAAATAGTCATATGGTGGTTGTCCTGGTGCCGACGTAATAAAGCCAAAAAAGAATCCACATGCTAAAATGGTATAAACAAGTTCACATGTGTTAGTTATTGATAAATATATCAAACCTTTTCCTGAATTATATAGTATAGACAACTTATATCGTCGGTCAGCCACTCGCGCAACTCTACCACAAACCGCCAAAAACTGTTTTTTGACTTCGATCCGATGAAGTAGACATCATGTTCGTCGAAAGCTGCAACTCTGGTGTACCATGTGAGGAAAGATTCCTCATGCTCTGAGGCAGAGGATGGAATGGTCCTAAGTTGTCGTTTCGCCCTCCCTTTGAGTGGATTTGTATACGGGGTGCGAACCAGTGGACCCTTCCGAACGATCCGACCACGTGCTATACGAATCAGCTGCATGATCCCAAAAAATAATTAATTCATCATTCCATAGAGATCAACAAGGTCAATCCAATCGTATAACATGTCCAAAGTCTCATATATCCAATACTGCAATATAATCATTTACGATTTAAATAAATCAATTCATATTTTTTTCAATTAATATATATAATCAATAAATTAAAACTAACCTGAAATGTGAAAGGAAATCCATAGAGGTCGTATCTACGCATCTTAGGCATCCATCCGGAGCACACTCTATCACTCGCCTGTGACATAGACTTGTATGTCATCTGCCACACGGGGACACCCTAGAGGTAGGAATTAAACCCGTTCAGATGATCAACCAACTATAAATATTCTGAAGACACCTTATTTCGTTGATCATTCCCCAACAAAACTATGTGAAGAACATATAATAAGGCCATCTTGACAGCGTCAATATCGTCATCACCCCATGGCCTCGACAAGAAAACACGTTCTAGATTATGATACTACACCTTCAGACAATCTCGAAAGTACGTATCTTTAATCCTATGTCTTGAAGAGTGAGGAATATATGAAAAGATATCAATGCGTCGGCTAAACGAAAGACCCGTCACCAAAGCAAACTCAAACGGGCTAAAATGAACATCAACCTCGCTAATCCTAAAACAAAACTCGTCTCTAACAGAGAATCGATGTAGCTGTCGTAATAGAAATGAATGAACCAATATCCCAGAGAATTTGGTCTCGGGTAAACGAAGAAGATACCCAAAACATGTCTTCTCAAATAGTCGTAGTTGATCCGGGGTCAGTGTAGACGCAATCCTAAATAATGTTGTGTGCTATGCACGACATATCAGATTTGTCCGAAAGTGTTTGGACTCATCAGGGATTCGTAGCTCGCCTTCAACACGTTTTCTTTTGCGAGAAATATCCTACGAAAATTTACAAAATTCGTTAGTCATTCATAAATAGCAAATATGTAAACAAATGTCTTCATGAAAAAATCATAAAAAGATAAAAAATACAAAACAATAAAAAAGATTATCACAAAATTTTAAAAATAAGATTTCAAGATCGTAAAACAGTTAAAATAAAAAAACAAAACTAAAATTCAAATTTTATACATTGAAATACCCTAGAATTTCAACAAACAAAAAATCATTTGAAAATCTGAATAATACGAGTCGATATATCCTAAAATGGTGAAATTCGAAAAAACGAAAATGAAATTCAAATTTTATACGTTAAAATACCATAGAATGTTAACAATCGAAAAATCAGTCGAAATTCTGAAAAATAAGAGTCGATATATCCTAAAACGGTAAAATTTGAAAAAACGAAACTGAAAATCAAAACGTTGAAATACCTTAAAATGACAACAATCGAAAAATCATTCCAAAATCTGGAAAATATGAGTCGATATATTCTAAAACGGTGAAATTCAAAAAAACGAAAATGAAATTCGAATTCTATACGTTGAAATACCATAGAATGTTAACAATTGAAAAATCAATCGAAATTTTGAAAAATACGAGTCGATATATCCTAAAACTGTGAAATTCGAAAAAACAAAACTGAAATTCGAATTCTAAACGTTGAAATACCCTAGAACAGCAACAATCGAAAAATTGTTCTAAAATCTGGAAAATACGAGTCGATATATCCTAAAACGGTGAAATTGAAAAAAATGAAATTCAAATTGAAATTCTAAACGTTGAAATAACCTAGAATGACAACAATCAAAAAATCGTTTCAAAATCTGAAAAATAAGAGTCGATATATCATAAAACGGTGAAATTGGAAAAAAACGAAAATGAAATTCGAATTCTATACGTTGATATACCCTAGAATGTGAATAATTGAAAAAACGGAATTGAAATTTGAACTCTATCAGTTAAAATACATAAGAATATCACTAATCGAAAAAATCGTTCAGAAATCTGGAAAATATGAATCGATATATCATAAAACGGTAAAATTCAGAAAAACGAAATTGAAATTCAAAAGTACAAGTCGATATATCCTATAAATGAAAAAACTGAAATATTGAGTGAAATTAGGTCATTACATCGTAAAATGTGTCTGAAAGGCACAAAAATCGAAAAACTTAATCTCAAATTCGAAAACTACACATCGAGAAACCCTAGATGTGAAAAATATCAATTTTCCCCCTAAAAAAATTTCTATTACAAACATGTCCAATGTTGATCCCTTGCCCCCTCAGAAATTTTTGAATCTATTACCGCCCCTGGTGTTAAAAAAAGTAAATTTTCACCCCAACCCACACTATTCACCAGTAGCCCACTGTCACATGGCAAATTTCAGAAACGCCTACAGTGGACTAATTTATGACGACCAGATTCCTAATGTTTTAAAAAAACCACTTAACCCCCCTAACCCACTGTCACAGTGGGAGTGTTCGTCATGATAGTGGGAAACACTGTTCCCACTGTCAGACCGTCGAATGCTTCAGAAGTATTTTCGATCAAAAATCGGTCATTTTGACCTCCAATTTCAACACAAATCAAATCTACATAAGCTATAACACAAAACCCTTCAACAAATTCAACGAAAACAACCAAAAATCAAAACATATTAAGCATTGTTCAAAATCGAAACCCTAAAGTTTCAAACCGTAAAATCTCACTCAAATTTCAATAATATGAACAATAACTTGATTCAAATAAGATTACGGAAGATATACTAACCTTCTTAACTATTTTCGATGGTCGGAAAGCAAGAAAATCGTTGGAAATCGGCTTGACAGTGAGACGACAATGGAACAGTAGGCGATTTTTCTTTGGATTTGTACAGTGACAATGAAAGTTTTACAGAGAAAAATATAAAAATTTGCCTTGTTTATATATAGGGGTAGTTTCAACATTTCACAAAAGTTGGACATTTTTGTTTTAATCTGAATTTTTTAGATAATTTCGTTTAAACCCTCTTACTTTTACCTATTTTTTATAATTTCCTTTATTTTTTAAACCCAACCAACTATGCTAACCATATGAATTTTGTTACTAATGATTGATTCTATTAGCTATTATGAAGGATATTCCCTTCCCGCGCTAAAAATCTTTACCCAGCTAATATCAAAACACCAATCCCGAATTCACCGAGTTCATCCACCAGTCAAATGCCGTCAAAATGAGCATCGCTGTCCCATCAAATCACGTCTCTAATTTTAACCAATATACACAAACACGTAATCAGAATAGAATAAAACCGAGTGCATAGTATAATAATTCCCCTTTGAGCAAACTAGACTGGAATCTGTCTGTCGTCCCTGCTTACTTTACCTTAGTGTGGCGGCATCTTCGAAGCGCAGCAAAGCAAAAAATTCGTGTGCTTCCTTCGTTATCTTCGTTCGCCTCCGTGTCTTTGAAACCTATAAAATTCTTCATTTCTCTCTTCTTCAAACCCTAACCGGTAAAAAGTTCCGTTATCGATCGCCATGTCGCAATCTCTTCAATTCTTCAGTCCTTCCTCCAACGTTACTCTCTTTAATCCCAAACAGAATCAGGCTCTCTTTACGACCTCCACACGCCGCTTCCACGTCACCACCACCACCACAACCGCTAAGCAACGGTTTGTTGCGATTAGAGCTTCCGCTTCATCGTCTTCAGATCCGAAAGTTGTACTCACTACTCACAATGGAACGCCCGAGGCTGAGCCACACGTGGCGGAATCCCAACCGGTTTCTTCTGATTCCTCGTCGATCGATGTGGATGCTGTGACAGAAGCGGAATTGAAGGAGAACGGTTTCAGGAGCACAAGGCGAACGAAACTGGTCTGCACGATTGGGCCGGCCTCGTGCGGGTCTGAGCAGCTGGAGGCCTTGGCGGTTGGGGGGATGAACGTGGCGAGAATTAATATGTGCCACGGCACGCGCGAGTGGCACAGGCGAGTGATCGCACGCGTTAGGAAGTTGAATGAAGAGAAAGGTTATGCGGTGGCGATTATGATGGACACTGAAGGTAGTGAGATTCACATGGATGATCTTGGCGGCGCTCCTTCCGCTAAAGCCGAGGTAAGTCTATTAGGTTCCAAACGTCATCGTTTTCATACTTACTAGTATTTATTACCATGAATGAGAGCGAGCTTGAAAAAGATTTGGGAAAACCTATAGCTTCACTTGACTAGTTTAGGTAATGAGCCTGTTTAAACTTGAATTCATAGCCTCAGCTGAAAATTATACTGTTTAAGTGCTTAATACAATTATAAAAGTAATGCATTTTTATGGTGATAGGCTGTGATATGTTCTTTGGAGATATTGTGTTGATTCCTTTACTTCTTGAAGATCGTGGACTTCAAGTGGTGCCTCTTAGTATGTTTGAGGGATTTAGGATTAATAAAGGAAATAACATTTTAATGAAGCTAAATTTGTGTTCATGTCCACTTGTTGATTAGCCAGTTAAGCCGAGCTCAGACAATTTGATACAAGCTCAGTTTGGTTGGTCACAGTTTATGTGGCTTGTTACTTATGGTCGTTAGTATAATTTAATCTGCAGGATGGCGAGATCTGGACTTTTAGTGTCAGAGCTTTTGATGCAGCTCTCCCAGAACGCACTATCAATGTCAATTATGATGGATTTGCTGAGGGTAATTATTCTTGTGTTCAAAATGTCTTAACAATATTTTTTAAAATTATTTCTGTTCTGTTTCAATTATATTATATGTGTGTTGATCTTGATTGTTCAATTAAGTTACAACAAAGTTGAATGTGATACAGATGTGAGGGTTGGAGATGAACTCCTTGTGGATGGTGGAATGGTGAGGTTTGAGGTAATTGAGAAGATCGGTCCAGATGTCAAATGTCGTTGCACTGATCCAGGGCTGTTGCTACCACGAGCTAATTTAACATTTTGGAGGGATGGGAGCCTTGTACGAGAGCGTAATGCAATGCTTCCCACAATTTCATCTAAGGTGGGATGATTTTTCTGTGCTTGAGATTTGCCTCCTAGAAGATTCTTTTTATCTGTGCAAATAGAAGGGACAGTCGGTGCAAATATTTGATGATTTTATCTAACTAGAAAATCTGTAGAGCAGAGATGCCTTTGACTTCCCAAAGCCCTCAGTTGCATCATAAGGAACTTGACATGTGAAAGCTTAAAGTGGCAAACAACACCCACTGTGGAGCATATTTTTAGCTTTTTGTACTTATGAAGCAACCATATTCCAGCCTTCTAATCAAATTTATCATGCTTCAACTTCCTTTATAGGTGACCTGTTATCTTGGGAGAAAGGATGATCTGAGTTTTGGTCATTTCTGTTAGCTTGTAGAAATCATTTTAATTTTAAGGAGTTCATAGCAGAACTAAAATTTGACAAGTTAGACTTTTTCATGGTTTAAGCTCTTCAAGGAGAAAATGTTAAGCTGAGTTAGCCCTTGGTAGTTTAATTTGCATCAGACTCGTATCTACAAAATTCCAAATGAATAGCTAATATAAAAATTTATAGAAATTCTATAAGTGTTTGCTATGTATTTGCAGGTGTGTTAATAACATTCTCTTTGCATGTATGCCAATGTTCAGCATGTCTTGTGTAGTGATCTTCACTCAAATTAAAGATGTTCTGTATGACCTCTTGATCAGGATTCTTTATTCCACAGGATTGGTTAGACATTGATTTTGGAATTGCAGAGGGTGTTGACTTCATTGCCATTTCATTTGTCAAGTCAGCTGAAGTGATTAATC